>NW_017972725.1:628-15494 GCF_001876935.1 Asparagus officinalis
GGCACCGGAGGCGGTCGCGGAGGAGGCTCTGGCGAAGGCTTGAAGGACAGTCCGAACTCAAAAAGATGTGTGAAGTGTTAATTAGATTTGTATCATAAGTTTGGTGTCATGTTGATGTATATCACTCTTCAATGCTCTTGTTGTCACAATGGATGCCACTTGCTTCTTATTTGATTCTTGTTTATATATTTTTATTTGGATTAAATTGTTTTGTTGGCGTACTTGCATTGTATAGAAAGGAGAAATTTTTTGTGTGATTTAGTTGCAATTAGTTTTAAGTTTTATAAAATCTTGAGGTTGGTGGAGTTGCTAGCTCATTTTAATTTTCTTTCTTTTTCCAAGAATCGATGACAACGCCTCTTTCTTTTCGTTTTCTCCTTCTCAATTTAAGTTTTAGTATTAGTTTGTTTTAAAATCTTGAAGTTTGGTGCGCATGCAGATCTTTTCGAAAGATATATCTTAGTTGGAAAAAAAATCGCAGAGAGCACTTCTCTAGAAAATAATATAAGGAAAAACAAGAACATTACATATATCTCAACCCATATTTTAGAAGTGACGATTACATTGATAAAACATTCTAATTGTACTCATGTTTTAACTATTTACCTCAATAATTTTTTTTAATTTTAAAAACTATCTAAACCAATACCGATTGCTTGGTCTGATTTAAATTTAGCAGTGAAAGACATGTACATGTCAATGTGTTCTTGTTTCTAAGCTTATATGATTTGTTACAGAGTGATCTCTACGACTAACATCCTCATTTAGAGAGATTTCGGCCCATAAATTTGATCGTTTTTAAAACTACGTACAATATCATTTTATATTGTTGTTTTCATTCATTGATCATGCTGCGACCGTCTCAGTTGGTACATATATATTTGTTTTCTACAATATCATTTTATATTGTTGTTTTATACATTGACCATGCTGCGACCATCTCATTTGGTACGTATATATTTGTTTATTTAATTCGTATACATAATTACTTATCAGCCTTTATCTTCGGAAAGTTCTTATCAACCATCCGTCTTTAATTGAATGGTATCATTACAAATTATTATAACAAGTTCTAACCACTTGTTGAAATTTAGAAAAATGACAGAAAACAGTTTTCTAGGTTGTCCGATCGATCGCGAGCTAGCTGTGGTTGACCGGAAACGTGTACGAGGTCCAAGATGATTTCTGGAGGTGAGATGGTCGACCGCACGGACCCTGTAATCGATTTCTTCTCTGGAGTTGGGTTCGGTTGGCCGTGGTGGTCGACCGGCAATACACTGTAGGAATTTAGTGTTCTGTCGATTGCTGGGCGGTCGACCGCGTCGGTTTTGGCAGTCAACCGCTAGTCGGGTCTGAGTCTGGATTATGTTTCTGACCCGTTTCGTTTTATGTTGATATATAACCCTAAACCTGATTAATTAGGGTAAAGTAAGAACGATTTGAGCAGTCTTTGAGAGAGAATTGTTACATCCTTTGTGGGAGGATTTGTGAGAAATCTAGCGAGCTTTGTTTGAGGGTTTTTGGTGAGATTTGAAATCCTATTTAATTTGTAATTTCCTTTATCTCTAATAGTAAACCCCCCCCTCCTTGCCCCGTGGACGTAGGCAACTTGCCGAACCATGTAAATTGGTTTGTCTTACTGTGATTGTGATTGGTGATTGTGATTTGTGCTTGTGTTTTGGTTGTGATCTTTCTCCTTCTTGTTCTTGCACTATTTGGCTTTCGAGTTCCGCTGCGCATAACAAGTGGTATCAGAGCTTCGGGTTTAGCTTGGGGCTTGTTCGAAGGATTCACTTAAGGATTCTTATTTGAAGAGTTAGATCGTCAACATGGGTGAAGCAAGCATATAAGGATCGTCTCTTACGAAGGTGATACAGAATCTGAGCATCAATAACACTAAGATTGATGTTCGGAAATTTGATGGCAAGATTAATTTCGGTTTGTGGAGGTGTTAGGTGATGGATGCGCTGGATGCACAAAATTTGAAGGAGACTCTTGAGTTACAAGAGAAACCTGAAGACATGGAGAACAATGTTTGGAAGAAGATGAACAATAGGGCTTGTGGAGTTATTCGGTCATGCTTGACGTCGGATCTTATTTATGATGTGATGAACGAGACGTCGGCGAAGAGATTGTGGGAAACGCTCAATAAAAAGTATCTTACGAAGAGCATTGAGAACCGATTTCACTTGAAAAAGAGGTTTTACCAGTTCAAGATGAAGATGGGAGTTTCTATTAGGGAGCATATAAATAACTTCACGAAGTTACTTTCAAATATGGCTAATGTAGACATCATAGTTGAGGATGAAGACAATGCGATGTTACTTTTGTGTTCGTTGCAAGAGGATGATTATGGTACGTTCGTTCTCACTATGATCAGTGGAAGAACTATTGTTAGTTACAAGGAGGTGGCCTCAACATTGGTGAATTATGAGTTGAGAAAGAGTGGTGGCAAACCCTCCGAAAAGGCATCGGGAGATGCATTAGCAGTTCGAGACCGTAGTCCAAACCGTCGTCAGTTCAACCGCTCAAAGTCAAAGAATAGAGGTGACCATAAGAGTGTTGGTAGAAATCAATATGTCTTTTGTAAAGAAGAGTGACATTGGAAGAACGAGTGCCCAAAGTTGAAGGACAAAGCTAGAAAGAACAATGGGAAAATTGTACAAGCTTCAGAGGTGAATGTTGCTAAAGCTGTTAGCGACCATTCAGATTAGGATTCTTCAGGCTATTCATGCCCTGCACTACTATCAGTTTCCTATGCCGACTCTACGGAGTGGATGTTGGATTCGGGATCTACATTTCACATCTGTCCTAGGAGGGATTAGTTCTCTAACTTTGAGGAGCTGGAAAGAAGGAATGTCGTGCTTATGAGTAATGATCACATATATCCTATTAGTGGAATTGGTACAGTCCAGATTAAGATACATGATGGGGTGACGAGGGAGTTGAAAGAAGTAAGGTTTGTGCCGTAGTTGACAAAAAAAATCATTTTTCTTGGTACTTTGGAGGTAACAAGTTATCGAGTGATCTTAGAGGATGCTACTGTGAAGGTCACGAAGGGTTCTATGATGGTGATACGAGGCGTCAGGAAAACAAGTACTTGAAGGACAAGATAATTACATGGGATCTGGCAGCTTCTATCACTACAGAGGAGGACACTACCAGCTTATGGTACATGCGTTTAGGACACACTAGTGATAAGTTCCTGCAGACATTGATGAAACAGTGGCTATTGAAAGGTGCGAAAACCTGCAAGATGGAGCTGCGTGAGCATTATGTACTTGAGAAGAAGACTAAAGTAAAGTTCGGCATCGCTATTCACAACACCCAAGGTATATTGGATTATATTCACATAGATGTTTGGGGCCCTTCCAAGCACAAATCAGTTGGTGGACCCCAACTATTTTGTTACTTTCATTGATGACTATTCCAGGAGAAATTGGATATATACAATGAAGCATAAACATGAGGTCCTGGATATTTTTGTTGAGTGGAAGAAGAAAGTGGGGCTGTAGACAAGTAAAAAGGTGAAGACTCTTCATTCAGATAACGGTGGAGAGTATAAGAGTAATCAATTTCTGCAGTTTTATCGGGATCACGACATTAGGCGACACTTCATATTTCGAGAGACATCACAACAGAACGGGATGACTGAGAGATTAAACTGTACCTTGCTGGAGAAGGTGCAATGTATGATGATACATAGTGGATTGCTTAGATCCTTTTGGACCAAGGCGTTAGTTTATGCGAGTCATCTCGTTAATAGGTTATCGTACACTGCAATACAGGGGAAGACTCCTATGGAGCGATGGTCTGGTTCAGTGGCTAGTGACTATGAGTCGCTTCGGATATTCAGGTGTCCTGTTTATTATTATATCAATGATAAAAAATTGAATCTGAGTGTGCGAAAAGCTGTCTTTGTGGGATTTAGAGAAGGTGTTAAAGGTTTTAAGTTATAGGATCCACATGACAAGAATATAGTCATTAGCAGAGATATCACATTTGATAAGGCGTACATGATGAGACCTCAAGTTCCTCAGCAGGTGGAGGAAGACCAGAGTAGTGAGATATCACAGCAGGTGGAGGATGATGTGACTCTATCCACTCCATATAGCATTGTATCCATTGAGGCTCCTATAGAGGTGACACTGGAAGGAGATGGGATGACAGTCGGGCATATAGAGGATACAATGGTTGGTGAGACTTGGGAGAATGGTCATGTTCAGGAGTCTATTACAGCAAATAGACCTAGAAGGGTGATTCGTCGGCCAACTAGATACAATGATGACATGATTGCATATGCTTTATCAATGAAGGTCGTTGATAATATGATTCCTTCTACATTCAGGGAGGCATAGTCTGGCTCTGACTCGATCAGGTGGAGGGAAGCTATGGAGGAGGAGATATGGTCTCTTCAGAAGAATAATACTTAGGAACTTACAAAGCTACCTAAGGGAAAGAAAGCTATTGGTTGTAAGTGGGTATATGCGAAGAAAAAGGGATCTTCTATTGGAGACACTAGGTACAAAGCCAGACTGGTTGCCAAGGGATATGCACAGCTTGAGGGCATTGATTACAACGAGGTATTTTCACCCGTTGTGAAGCATTCGTCGATTTAGATTTTATTGGCATTGGTGGCACAACCGGATTTGGATTTGGTCCAGATGGATGTTAAGACAGCCTTTCTACACAGAGATTTAGATGAGGAGATCTACATGAAACAACTCTTGATATTCAAAGCTACAGGAAAGAAAGATTTGATGTGAAAGCTAAAGAAGTCTCTTTATGATTTGAAGCAATCGCCGCGATAGTGGTACAAGAGATTTGATAGCTTCATGATTAGCCATGGATACACGACTAGCCCATATGATCCATGTGTTTACATACACAAGCTACAAGATGGTGAGTATATTTATTTGTTGTTATATGTTGATGATATAATTATTACTTCTAGGAATTCTTCGGCTATTCGAAAGTTAAAAAAGGAGCTGTCATCCGAGTTTGAGATGAAGGATCTTAGAGAAGCTAAGAAGATATTGGGTACGGAGATCGAGAGAGACAGGGTGAAGGGGAGATTGAAGCTTACACAGACGAGTTACTTGCAAAAGATGTTGAAAAAATTTAGCTTTGATGGTAATGCAAAGGCTGTGAGTACTCCATTGGCTCCCCGCTTCAAGCTTTCAGGTTTGATGTCACCTGTTTCAGTTGAGGATAAAGATTATATGTCAAAGGTTTCATATGTCAGTGTGGTGAGTAGCTTGATATATGCGATGGTGTGTACGAGGCCAGATTTATCACAGGCCATGAGCATGATATCGAGGTACATGCACGATCCCAGGAAGGATCATTAGGAGGTCGTGAAGTAGATTATACGGTATGTTAAAGGCACCATGGTTGTTAGTTTGATTTTTCAGAAGAATGAGAAGAATGGGTAGGATTGCATTGGTTATGTGCATTCAAATTATGCTGGGGATCTTGACAAGCGCCGGTCTACTTCAGGATATATGTTTACATTAGCAGGAGCACCAGTATGTTGGAGATATATACTTCAGTCTATAGTAGCTCTCTCTACTACAGAGACGGAGTATATGGCGGTGACTGAAACTGTTAAGGAGGCTTTGTGGTTGCATGGATTGTTGGAGGACTTAGGGATTGCACAAGAGACCATTCAGGTATATTGTGATAGCATGTCGGCTATCTATTTTGTAAAGAACCAGATTTATCATGCACGCACGAAGCATATTGATGTCAGATTCCACTTTGTTCGTGATGTTTTGGATGATGGAGACGTCATATTGGAGAAGATCCACACGAAGGATAACTCTGCAGATATGTTGACCAAAGTTATTTCAGGTGTAAAATTTGGTCATTGTTTGAAGCTATTGAACATTCTTCAATGTTGAGGGCCTTTGGAGGCCATTTAGGTAAACTACGTTCGACTTGATTCCTTGGGCAAGAGGATACGTAGGCAGTATTTTTAATGCAGCCGGTTGGATTTGTTGATTTCGACCAGGGGAGATTGCTTGAGCTCTCGTTTGGGTTCCCGACTTGTTATGGATTGAGTACGTTGTCGTGGATTTATTCCACTTCGTACTGGACGTAACAAGTGAGATATTTGGATGTTTTGGTGTCGGGTCAGTTTTGGGAGAAACTTCACTAAGGTGGAGATTTGTTGAAGTTCAAAAATGGCAGAAAATAGTTTTTCAGGTTGTCCGGTCGACCGCGAGTCAGCTGCGGTCGACCGCGAGTTAGCTACGGTCGACCGAAAACGTGCACGAAGACCAAGATGATTTCTGGAGTTGAGGCGGTCACCGTCGTGGTCGACCGTATGGACCCTGTAATCGATTTCTTTTCTGGAGTTGGGTTCGGCCGACCATGACGGTCGACCGGCAATACCCTGTAGGAATTTAGTGTTTTGTCGATTACTGGGTAGTCAACCGTGTTGGTTTTGGCGGTCGACTGCCAGTCGGGTCTGAGTCTGGGTTATGTTTCTGATCTGTTTTGTTTTGTGTTGATATATAACCCTAAACCTGATTAATTAGGATAAAGTAAGGACGGTTTTAGCAGTCTTTGAGAGAGGATTGTTGCATCCTTTGCGGGAGAATTTGTGAGAGATCTAGAGAGCTTTATTTGAGGTTTTTTGGTGAGATTTGAAACCCTATTTGTAGTTCTTTTTATCTCTAATAGTAAAAACTCCCCCTCTTTGCCCAGTGGACATAGGCAACTTACCGAACCATGTAAATTGATTTG
Organism: Asparagus officinalis; assembly: GCF_001876935.1. Taxonomy (NCBI): domain Eukaryota; kingdom Viridiplantae; phylum Streptophyta; class Magnoliopsida; order Asparagales; family Asparagaceae; genus Asparagus; species Asparagus officinalis. The sequence goes on from NW_017972725.1 coordinate 7,379, forward strand.
TCGTACTGTGATTGTGATTTGTGCTTGTGTTTTGGTTGTGATCTTTCTCGTTCTTGTTCGTGCGCTATTTGGTTTTCGAGTTCCACTGCGCACATCAGTGCTCGCATGGATCAACTTGATTTCTTTTGTATGCATATAATGATTTTTGTCTCAGACAGGCTGCTTTTCTAAATTAAATTTTGTCGATATTTCTTTCTTTTTGCAATTTCATATTTTAGAAGGTGATGGTAACTTTCAAGCATCCGGGAGTTAGTTTGTAGTTTTTAAATCTTAAGAGGTGTTTTCTTTTTTGAAATTTAATATATTTTCAAACTTTGCAATGGTTGTTTGTAACTTTTGGATTTTTTTGGGATTGTTTCTAATTTTTTATATTTTTAAGGGTCTGTAATTTTAGATTCTTCAGAATGTTGTTTGTTTTATCATATTTTAAAGAGGCTATGCAACTTTCAAATTTTTGAAGAGCTTGTTTGTCATTTTTTGATTTTACAGCAGGGTTGTTTGTCCTTTTTGAATCTAAAGATTTTTCTTTTTGAAATTTTAAGATTTTTAGGGATTTTTTATAGTTTTCTGGTTTTTATAGAGGTTGTTTATAGTTTTAAATTTTTAGAGGGTTGTTTGTATTTTTTATGGGGTTGTTTATAGTTTCTATATAGAAGAGGGATACATCCTTCTATTTTAACAAGAAAACGAGAGCTTGTACTCTCCTACAAGAAAAGAACAGAGTGTAATAGTGTAATACCATCTATACTAGGCTCACTTCACTTGACTTTTTCTTTATGAATGGAATGTTTTGACTAGATATATATATGGAAGCAAGATCCGATTAAAAAGTTTCATAGTTATCCCAATTAAAAAGTTTCATAGTTATCCCAACAGTAGCCAGGACAATTAACTTGTATAAGAGTTTGTCCCGTGCACATAATCTTATCTTTTGTCCCGTGCACATAATCTTATCTTCGACAAGTAGCTTGCAGACTAATAAAACAAATAAAGACGACGTATTCACGGGACACAAGGCAGATACTTGTGGCCTTTGGGCCAAGCAGATATTGTCATGGCGTCTTGGATAGTGACAATTTTCGGTCTAGAGGCTGGACGGGAAAAGGGAGAGGAAAAAAGTTGAGGAGTTTGATCATCTACCGTCGAAGAACATGCAGCAGAGAGATCACCAGCTGGTTTGTTTACAACTATTAATTAATTATTCTACGGAAAAACATGATTTTTTTTTAAATTGTTTTCTCCACAAATGGAGGAAAACCAAGCGAAGTAGCAAGCGAGAGCGAGAGAGCTAACCAAAAAGATATATCTCATCCGGCAACTCCTTGAACCAGAACCGTCCTGTCTTCAAATCTCACCCTAAAGTAGGGCTGTCCATCCGGGCCGGCCCGGCCCGGAAATCCGGGCCCGGGCCGGGCAAAACCAGAGCCCGGGCCCGGGTACCCCGGGCCGGGCGAGAGAGCTAACCAAAAAGATATATCTCATCCGGCAACTCCTTGAACCAGAACCGTCCTGTCTTCAAATCTCACCCTAAAGTAGGGCTGTCCATCCGGGCCGGCCCGGCCCGGAAATCCGGGCCCGGGCCGGGCAAAACCAGAGCCCGGGCCCGGGTACCCCGGGCCGGGCCGGGCCTGGTAAAAATTATATTTATATAATAGTATATATATATTTATACTCTTATATAAATATAATTATATTATATGTACAAATAAGTTTATGTTTATATATATGTATAGATATATAAATATATATTTATACTCTTATATGTATTTATACTATTATATAAATATACTTATATATGTACATATAAGTTTATGTTTATATATGTGTATATATAAGTATACTTATATACTAAGAGAGAGAGAGTATAAATATATATATAAGAGAGAGTATACATTGTACACATATATAAGAGAGAGCATACTTATACATATATATAATTATATAAGAGATATAAACATATATAAGAGAGAATATACTTATATTTATATATACTTATATACTAAGTAGCCCAAAGTATTCATGTCATTCAATATATGTATATGTATATATATACACACACACTGACACACATATACATATATTATACATAAACAAATTGTAAATACTTATAGTAATTACATAAACAAATTGTATTATACATAAAAACACACACACATATAAACTTATATATACACACATATATTATACATATATAAGAGAGAGTATACTTATATATACTTATACATATATTATACATATATAAGAGAGAGTATACTTATACATTATACTTATATATATATATATATGGAAGAAAGTTTTGTTGATTTTGTTGTAAAAATTACTGGTTGTATTGAACCACAGTGAATTGGGATGGAATTTCTTTGTTACTAAAGAGTAATTTATAAGAGTTATGGGTGTAGCCTCTTGAATTTGTTGGATCTCGGTAATAGACTCATCTGAACTGTGTGTTTACGAGCATTGTACACGTTTATTTTTATTATTCCTTGAAGCAGGGAACTTTATATCCAATCCGACATATTCACATTTGGAGACAAGATAATGTTTATGCTTAGAAGTAACTGCAATCCAATCAAAAAGTATACTCTCATGTCTCAGCCCGAAATTGATAAATCTCGGAATCCATTAAACATTATTTTTTGAATCTACAAAAAACAATCTTTAAATTCATGAAAAACTTCGAACCCACTAAGGGGGGGTGAGTCATCTAGAACTTAAAACTGGAACTGAGATAATTTGTGGGATAAATTTTTAAGGTGTTAATCACATAGAACTAGGAAATAGGATATTTTTTTGTAGTGTTAGTCAAGTAGAATTTTTGTAGAACTAGAACTGTATTATTTTTTGGTGTGTTAGTCAAGTAGAATTCTACTAGAATTAGAATTGGAATAATTGGTCATAATTATCCCACAAATTATACTACATATATATATAACCATAAGTTCTCCTCTCTTAAATTATCCCACACATTGGAAAGAATACAATTGGGAAAAAAAGTAAAACGTCGCCTCCCTCCCTCTTGGTTAGTTTCTCCGCCTAGAAAATTTCTCTGCCATGAAGTCAATCATCCGTTCATTTTTCTGTCTTTACTTTGTTTTTGTGATGATTAGATCTTTTATTATTATCTTCAAGATGTATTACTTTATTGATAGCTTTTTGACGTTAAATTACTTTATTATTATTTGTTTGATCTAAGTTTTCTCTCCACAACAGTGGTTTAGGTTAAGAATATAGTGTTGGTGGGTTAGTGCTAAAGATATCGGGCTATTTATGTTTTTTTTATAAGTTAGAAAGCAACTTTGCGATCACATTGATGATTAGATGTTGAATGGTTAATGGTGATATCTATTATTATTAAATCGGCTCAGTAAATTGATTGGGATATTTATAGTTCATCTGTCGATCATCTGTTTAGCGGCCATGGATGATTCCTGTGTACATTTTATTTATTTGCTGATATGGTTTTAGCGATCATGATGAGATTGGTCCAAAGGGGTAATGACTGAAAAATGCTTATTTTTCTTTCTTTATGATGTTATGAGATTTTAACTTCGACATTTATGATCCTCCGCTAGAAGCTCCACGAAATGCTCCTAATGCACACGATGACTCCGATAAAGAAGACGAGTTACAGACTCAACGAGCAGCTGTAGGAGCTTGGAGAAATTCTATGACAGATGCCATGTGGGATGATAGAAGCCATGTGGGATGATGGAAGTCGAGTTACTCTAGGGGTTTAGATTTTTATTTATTTGTAAATTATTTTATTATTTGAGATGAATAGTGATGCTTTATTGCATTATATTTTATAGTTATTACTAGAATTTGCTTATCAATATTATATTATTTTTAATATACAATTATTAACAATAGTAATTTATATCCACCATTATCCCCACCAAATTATCCTACCAAATTATGCAACTTCATAATATTATCCATCATTATCCCACCAAATTATCCTACCAAATTATCCAACTTTAAGAATTACCCATTATTGTTCCACTAAATTATCCCAGTGTTAAAATATTATCCCACTTTACCAATTATCACAGTTCTACTTAAAAAGTTCTAGGTGACTAACCCCTAAGATAATTCTTGTTGCCCATGAAACAGACATGCCTCATTGACGTCCTCAAAGATTAATCGCAGAGGGTAAAGATCATAATTCTCCTCACGAAGCTTTTGAACCACTCTAATGCTGTGTTTGGATGGAGGGTAGAGGAGGGAAGGAGAAGAAAATTTTGAGTTTAACCTTGTTTGAGAGTTTTATTGGGAGGGTGGATGAGGGAAATGAGGAAAAATTTTACAATAAAATCTTACACCCTAAATTGGGGGGTAAAAGAAAGGAAGAGAAAATTGACAAGTTCCTTTCTTTTCCCTACCTTTCCTTCCCTTCTCTTCCCTAGTGAGTTCCCAAACACAACATAAGGCAATCATATCCTATCACAATAATAGGAATTAATACCGGTTTCGTTGGTGAATTGAAGTCCTCGAAGGATAGTGAGGGCCTCAACTTGCTGGCAACACTCCACCTACGAAGGGGACCAAGATGTTGGGGAATTTTAGTCTCCCCGCCTACCACGATATGCGCAACTCGGAAGCCAACCCTAATCAATAAAATAGAACAACCACAATCAAGAAAAAAGAACACCGAGATTTACGTGGTTCGGTCGACCATCTTCGACCTACATCCACGGTGCAACAATACGAGAAATTCACTATGTATCAGCGAGAACTACAAGAGGAACCATTCAACTCTCGTCTCTCAACCTCACAAACATAATCAACTGTCATATTCTCTCCAAAGCCCACTCCTTGTAATCTTTTGCACGGATAAAGACTACGAAACCCTCTCTCTCTCTCATCTACTACATCTCTATTTTTTTCTTCATGGTTTTTCCTCCACCAATAGAAGAATATATATAGGGAAACCAAAACCCTATCTCTAGCCTAACTTCCTAATTAGAATAGGATTCAAACTCCTAATCATGATAAAACCCAAAATCCTAATCATAATAGAACTCAAACTCCTAATCATGATAGAACCCAAACTCCTAATCATGATAGAACTCTAACCCTATCTAATTCTCATGAAGTTACACAAAGAATCAAAGACAAAATCCTAACAATCTCCACCTTGGATTTGATTCCCAAACTCCCTTGAAGATATATCATTATCGTCTTAAAACTTTGTCTCTCCCGCTAGAGTCTTCTATTTCTTTCGCACTCCAAATCAGAACACCTGCACTCCCAATTGGATGCCTTCATGATCCTCACTATCTTCTGCTTCGTCATGACGCCTTCACCTCTCTTGTTGTCCTTGTGCTCCACTTGCATCGCTCGTCTCAAATCATATCGGTACACCTCTCCTACTCTACACTACGAGCTGGATGCCTTTATCTCCTCCATCACTTGGCTTGGACTGAATATGAGTGCTCACCATCTTCAAGTCTAACATCACCATCTTCATCTCCATGTGTGTCACTGGGTCGTGCTCGCTTGCAAGCTCTACCTAATCTGGCACTGTCCTCCTCAAGTATACACACCAACCAACTCCTGCTCCTTATCGTAGAGTTTGAATTTGATGAAACTGATACCAAAAACGAATTCATCACGTCGAAAAACCCTAGGAACGACTCCTGGATCACCAAAATCCGCCTCCAAATCCTCAATCGGCTAACAAATCAATCTGGACCGTCGGATCCCCACGTGAACAGTGCCCGATGCGCTACAGTGTTCTGCTACAGTAACCTTTCCCTTTTTTTCACCTTGATTCTTGTAACGCCGCTTTTCAATCTTACGCGGCGTCGTCTTCTATCTTACAAACTCGCTCCCGGATCCATCATCTTCGTTCTGATACCACTTGTTGGGGAATTTCAGTCTCCCCGCCTACCATGATATGCGCAACTCAGAAGTCAGCCCCAATAAATAAAATAGAACAACCACAATTAAGAAAAAAGAACACCGAGATTTACGTGGTTTGGTCGACCAACTTCGACCTACGTCCACGGGGTAACAATACAAGAAATTCACTAAGTATCAGGAAGAACTACAAGAGGAACCACTCAACTCTCGTCTCTCAATCTCTCCAACCTCACATACATAATCAACCCTCATATTCTCTCCAAAGCCCACTACTTGTAAACTTTTGCACGGATAAAGACTACGAAACCCTCTCTCTCTCTCTCATCTACTATATCTCTATTTTTTCTTCATGATTTTTCCTCCACCAATAGAAGAATATATATAGGAAAACCAAAACCCTATCTCTAACCTAACTTCCTAATTAGAATAGGATTCAAACTCCTAATCATGATAAAATCCAAACTCCTAATCATGATAGAACTCAAACTCCTAATCATGATAGAACTCAAACTCCTAATCATGCTAGAACTCTAACCCTATCTAATTCTCATGAAGTTACACAAAGAATCAAAGACAAAATCCCAACACAAGAAGGCTCCCACAACTTCACCATCATCGTTCCTAACAAGGCCCCCTACACTAGAGATTCCTGAGTGAACATCAAAGCTCTCGTCCACATTAAGTTTAAACTTCTTTTAGAGGAGGACATTGCCAATAAGGTTTCTCTGATGAGACGGTCACAAAAGGAGGAGGGTCTTCAGTTTCGCGTGCAATATTTAGACAAATAACCTATTGGTCTTCCCCGAACATCCAATAATTCTGGGAGCACTTTCACCAAACCATTGGATATGAGATGCAAGGTTAGGCGGGGGAGGGGGTGAATAGATTTGCTCTAAATTTTGCTAAAATATAGATCATGCAGCGAAAATATAGAAAAATAAAAGCAAACAACCAAACTAAAAAAACAACCAAGTCACACGTGAGATTTTTATAGTGGTTCGAATGACAATCTTACGTTCACCCTTTCTTCTCACAATGAGATTTCTCACTATGCCAAGATTTTTCTTTTGAATGACAGCATGATTCAGAAGGCTTAAAAACTACACCATAAAATCTACCCGAAATTAATCATCTAACCTAACTCTCCATAATGAATAATACTTAGCACTAATTAGTACCAACCTCAATTATCACCGGCTTGAGTACACTGTAAAATAGGTTTGAAACAAATAACCAAGAATCGTTTATGTACATAATCAAAAAGATCATATAGCCCTTTTGATTAAACAAACTGCCCTTCTAAAGATTGAAGCGAAGCTCGATGAAGAATGATGTATATGTTGAATCAAGAGCAACCCTCTTGGCTAAGATGATCGAAAAATATTGAGTACAATGAGGAAGAGTTTGTTGAGTCTTTGGGAATTCCAATCACAAGTCAATCTTCTTGAAACAAACCCTAAAATTTTCTCTCTTCAAGCTCTCTCTTTTCGAACTCTAGAACTCTCCTCACATATGATCTCTTTCAATCTTATATCGCCTCTAATAAATTAGGAATGATATATATCCAAACCATAGTAGAAGTTGGAGATAAAAAGGATCAATGAACAGTTGTGATTAAGACAAAAACTCTGCAAATTATTGTCATCACCATCGATGGTTACTCATGATCATCGATGAATCTCTACACACTATCGATTGGTGCTTGTAAATTATTGATGGTTTGATTTAATATTTTTCTAAGTTTGTAATTAGCCACTGTACACTATTGATAGGGTCATGACCATCGATAAATCGTTGTAGACCATCAATGTGACCCATCGAATGTTCAAAATTAACTTTCTAAAATTCTACAATTATTCAGTGTACACCATTGATGTACCTTAACAATCGATAGGTCCTCCTTGACCATCAATGGTTCTAATGTTGAAATCAATATAAATGTTGATTTTCGCAACGTTTCGCCTTAACCTTCATATACATGTTTTTACCTATATTGTATCATCTCAAATAAATATTAGTACCAAATCAGAGTTTTTTTATTACTTAAACAGGACCTATTATGCAGACTAAAATCTCCTCCTTTTGATAGTAACAAACTTAGAATTTAAAATATTAAAATATGTGTATATTTGAGATATGTAAACAACAATAATAAGTACAAATGCACTTTCATACAAAAAGAAAAGATATGCAATACTCCCTTTAAATTCATGCATTTATGAAAAATATAAGCATTTACATGTAATGTAAC
>NW_017972726.1:0-33343 GCF_001876935.1 Asparagus officinalis
ATCGAGCGAGGTGATTCTTCATAGTATTCACCTTCACCATCAGTTCATTTTGTGGAGCACTATCTTGACTCAATAATCCAGGGTGGAGTCAACGAATAGAAGCCCGATCACTTGAACCCGAAATCTTGCTGTCTTTACTAATGAATCCACTATGAATGCGTTCATGATCTTCTATCAGCCACCAGGACATCTCCCTGGTCACTGCTAATTTCCTACGTTCTATGAGAGAGTGATGTTGACGAATTGGAGGCAAGAATTGGAAAACTCCACCATACTCATTCAGCCACTTCTCTGAGCCACATGAGGGAATATCAGGATCCTCGACAGAGTCACCAAACATATAATGGGTTTTCTCAGTGGCTTGGTCGATTCCTGATCTTTAGTCAATGGTGCGTCAGTAATCAACTAACGCAGAGAGCGATGACTCCCTCACTGCACAAGCTCAGTGACGTCCTATAGGAAATCCGTTGAATTGAGGAGCCTCCCTGATCAAAGGTGCCCCCATCAAAAGAAGCATACACTATGCAACTTTGACTGGACACTTCTCTGTCAAAGAAGGCCATGGATGAAAAATTAACTATAACGAACAAAATAGAATATACAAGAAGGACATGGACGAAAAATTAACTACAACGAACAAAATAGAATATATTGGAACGCAGTTAAAGAAATTTCTAAGGCAAAAAGAGAGAATTCATTGATCTTGCTAAGCTAGTATGACAGAGTTATTGTCTTGTAGCTTGTGAGACAACCTCAACTGTCTCGCCTAAACGAGAGAGTGTATACAGGTGTACCCTGTTTTGCAAATTGTGAGACAATATGAAGCTACCCTTTTTGCATTAGAATGTGTTTTGACCAAGCAAGACATATCTATTAAGCGTCAATCCCTGCAAAGGAGAACGTCAGCTCTTCCTGAATGCCTCGCAAAGGAGAACATACGAGGAAACCTAGCAAAACCCTAATTTATTGAATCGAACAAGTCATGAAGCCTTACCTCCAAAAGATGGAACAATGAACTCCTCCAGACGATTGGGCAACTAATTTGCCCTTAGAAGTCATAGATCTCTTTGGTGACATGGCTGAAATAGGGATTTGGCCAAAATCTTGGTAAGAAAAACTATGGTTTTGAAGGAAAGTTCGAGGGAAACTTTGAAGGGACTCAAAGAACAAGATCCCAGGTGCGGGTTTGATCAAGGAATAGCAAAAACCAAAGATTGGCAGAGAAAAACAAGGAAGAGGGGATCAATCCTTCGAAGAGATCGTGAAACCTAAGAAGGAAAACTCTCTTTTGATCAAAATTCAAGGGATAAAGGATAGAAAAGGGTTTGTAAACTCTTTTATAGAGGATTTGAGGTAGATTCGAACTCAAAGAGGTGGCTAAAAGATAGGCAAAAGAACTACAACATCAGATTTAAAATGAATTGACCCGACAACACGCCTTCGAGCGAGACAGACGATCATGTATTGTTCACACAAGATAGTCAATTCTATCTTGCTCACACGAGACAGTGGAAACTGTCTCGCGTGAAGGATCCTACCGGTGTGCATCCCATGTGTATTTTCGCTGCATCCTCAACTAATTTCCAGTACATCCACAACACTCCGATGAGTATATGAGTATAAACTGCTTCTCCACGCTCTAATGCCTTAAGAACTTAAACTGTATAGACTCTAGTTACGTACGAGTATAAACTGTGGTTATGCCTCAATAGTTAAGACAACATCTAGCTATACAACAGCAGTTATGCCAAAGTCCAACACACATTGTGATGGGTTCATTTCAAAAATTACCCCTGGGAGTTCAACTACAATTCAACTACGAGCTCTTGACAAAGATGATCAGTTCAACGACTCAACGACACGAGCAAATTCAACATCTCAAATATCAACAAATAAACTCTAGTTCCTAATTTTAACAAATGGTTAGTGGCATCGCATTACCAGAAATTAGGAAACTAAAGTCACTTGTGGGTCCTTCTACACAGTCTAACGTTGGGTAAAAGTAGGGCCTATCTTATCAAAAATATTTCAGACTCCTCGATAAAAAACTGAGGAGGTTGGAAACTTTGGAGGGGGTATCTGTAGGCATTAAAAATTACCTATATGTCCTGTATATAGCTCAAGATAGAGAGAAGAAAAAGAACATCATCATCTAAGTCAGGGAAGACTAGCCCAAGGCAAAAGGAACAAAAGAGGAACGCAAAACAATATGAGAGAATACTTAAAGCTATCTCACAGTTGGTGAGACAGTCTCCACTATCTCACATAGCTGAGACAGTGTAGACTGTCTCGGTTATACGAGATAGTGGGAGCCTTCTTGCCAACTGCGAGACATGTTTCTAAGTTTTCTGATGGTTTTGTTGAGTTTTCGGGGGACCATGTGGCTCCATAACTAATTAGGAATGTTCATTAACGTTAATGGATGGTTACATTCTGGAATACGCCTACTACCCATAAAAATTATTGCATTCAATATAATTTAAGGTAGTGGGCGGCGGTTACAAAAGGCTAAAAATTGCCTCCTTTAGCCGAGACAGTGGACACGGTCTCGCGCAAAGGAGACAATGGCCATCAATTATTTTGACTCCTATTTGACGGTTATGTCTTCCAATGACTATAAATACTCTCCTACACACTTGTGTACGGTACCAAGAAAGGTATTGGAAGTAGAGAGAAGAACAAAACTGGCATTTGGCGAACTTTGAGAGCAAAAGAGAGTTCCTCATCCACTTTCAAGCATTCTTAAGAGCCTTCTCGTCTCGGTGTTTCCTTGAGTTCAAGCTTTGACTTGTTCTTGAGAAGAGTATTTATCTTACTTCGCTAAGATACTTATTTCAGTTCTTGTTTCCCTGTCAAAACATCAACTTTCAGCCTTCTTCGTATCCGACTTGGTGACGTTGCTCGGTGGTCCACAGATAACGCATCCCCGACACATACAATTATCTCACACAAGTAGAAGCTACTACCTAGGAGTTTCTGTGTGTGTTTCTAGGGAATTAATTTTTGTTCTTTGTAAAGAAAAGAATTACACGTGTAAGACTCATTCATTTGTTTCTATGAAAGATTTAATGGAAACAACAAAGAAATTTGTTCCCGAAGTGAACAATATGTACACAACTGAGCAAATATTCATATAATTGGAGCATCAAAATTAAGCAATGAGATGGTACCAAAGAAGGTATACCGATGAAGAATCTCTCTAATCATAGTATTTCCTTGACATTTGCGCTATCTTTATAATAATGAAACAAAGAATTACAAATTGTCTTAGAACAGCTGATGTCTAAGCAGCCTGTTTTGGTCCATACAAGTGGAAAATGGAAATCTTCAAACTATCCTCTATTTTGTCTGTATAGATTAGACCATTCCGTTTTACATGCAAGCTACTTCAATAATATTTATATCTAAGAACATATTTTAAAAGAATTTAATTTTGAGTATATATTACCAAACAAAATTTTTCTTCTCTTAAAAACAATTTTATGGTTAACTTCAAAGTCCAATATCAATTTCATATAAATGGGCAAGAGAAACACTTAACGGGAAAGAGAGTCTTCAAAGCGTAGAAATGCTAACTATTGATGGTTGAAAGATAGAGATGCATGGGAGAAAGACCCAAAGCGTGCCCCACTGGGTTTTAGTGGAGAGGGGGATAAGTCATTATCGAAAGAGAAAAAGTATTTTTGTCGAAAGGACGTAGCATAGAGTCAACATAATCAGCGGAGGGGATCACTATAGGTTTCAATTAGCCCTCCATCTAATTAGAGGATTTTTGCAATATTATGTTTCTTCTCTTTGTTTTTGTCTGTGCTAGCACACGTGAGTTTTATATTTAAAATAAGTAATATGAAGTGAATAGTAAAAACAAAACCCACACTATTAGCTTGGAAGATTATGGCACTGATTTTATTTTCTATATCTGATTTTCTCTATGGATTTCTATTTTAATCATAAGATTTTTTAAAAGGTTGGTTTTTCTTTCCTATTTTTAATATATAGTCCATTCTTATGGATATGACCAAACTAATAGTTTATACCAACAACTTATAGCACACGATCATTAAAAATTAGATAATCTGAGCTGGTACTTTTATTCTAACTAGTTTTTACACACGTGCAATGCACGTGATTTAATACCATGATTAAGTATTTTTGGCAGTTTGTGCTCATTTTTTTCTTTAAACTCTTACATCCCGATTATTTTTTTATGTTTGTTTAAATGGGATACACCCAATTTAAATTTTCATGTTGATATTTGAATTGACAAAAAACAAATATAATTTAAAAATAATTTGAATTTTCATATTATTTTTGACCGATATGAAACTAAGCTTTATTTGAGAAAGTATAGCATTGCAAAGTGAAAAATATTAAAATAGTGTTATACAAGGAAGGTGAATATTTAAAACCAATATGGCAAAATGATTGATTTAAAGTATGTTAAAACGATGCAAAAGAGAATATGAAGTTTATTCCTAATCATTGATAGACTTCATAAAAAAATATAAATTAAAGATTAATGCTAACTCTAGTATACTTTTATATGATAAAAACATCCACATAAGAATATAAAAGTACTGAAAAAAATTCATGAAACTCCCTTCTAAAGATTCCTAATTTCACTCAAAATAATTAAACTATTCTATAAAATATTCATAAAATATTGTTTTTATTTCTTCTATTTTATTTTTTATTGAGTTAAGATCAATCCTTCTTCAGGTTTATCATTTATCATTTCTCGGACAATTCTAGAGTATTGTCTTCATCATCTACATCAATTGTGACATCAGGCTAATTTTGTATTTTTTATGCTATTATCTTTCCTGGGCTCGTTAATTTTTTATCATCTCATTTAACTCTACAAAGAAGTCAAATGTACTTATGATGTTCAACACAATCTGCTCAAAATATAGACTTTGATTTTTTTTCTATTTTAATGAGAATAAATATTAATTTCATATATATATAATTCTTTGTGTTCCTAATTTATTACTTAAATAAATTAGAAGCTATCTCTTTATTTTCTTCTAAAATGAATTCTTCTGATGTGCATCCAATAAAAATTTCTGTTATTTCAATAATATTATCTTTGCTCTATCCCTGTTATTTTTCATAAAGATCTAAAATAAATACCTACATTATTCATTACCAATTTCTCTTAGATTATAATATTAATATTTAATTTGAAGAACACAGTATGGAATTTATGAATACTTACTAATTTTTCTTATGTCTTCCATGGAGATTTTTTCTTTGATTAGGATAAAGTTATTAAATTATTTTTTAATGTAACTCATTCAGTGCTTCATTAATAGATATGTCTTATGTTAATGCCAATTCAAGTGATTCATTGACGTTTTCTGAATTTTAGATTTATTTCCATCACTTTCCCATTTGCAATGGAAATAACTCAATTCTTTTAAAGTTATCTCTAAATATTCTAATAGTTTCTCCATATGTAATTCCTTGTATTCTTTTACCCTATAAATATTATTAACGTCAAAGATTAAAGTTTCTAAATTAAAATCAATTAATGCTAAGGTATAATATTATAGTGTTTTATCATTTCTATGGATTTAAACATCTATCAATTAATGTTACGAATGTATTTTGGCTACCCCAACTTATTACTAAAATTATATGAAATTACTTTAATTTATATAGTGCCGATAATTTTTAATCTATAATATTTTTAAAAATTTTATCCATTAACCGGATGTTTTTAATCAATTCTTATTGTTTTTGTTTACCAGTATCAACTTAGACTATTCTTAGATGCTGAAAATGGATAGTAAATCCCTAAATTAGAAATTTTAATATATATATATATGAAAAATACCAAACAATTACACTTTTCTTTGCCAAGTTTTAAAATTTTAGCCCCTTTTTGTGGTTTTGAACTTTGAGGGTGTGATTTATAATTTTTAAAATTTTGAAAGAGTTTTTAAAAAAATTTACTTTTAAGTTTGGTAGTTGTAAATTCTATGTTTCATGTGTTGGTGGTAATTTTTTAAATGTTAGTATATTTCTTGTAACTCTAAAATTTTAAGGATGTCTTTTACCATTATTAAAACTATAGATTAATTTTGAAAAATATTAAATTTTAGCGGTCTACCAATCGACGAATTTGATATGCGCTAGTTAAAAATTTTGAAAATTTAGAGTTTTTTTTACGATTTTTAAATTTTGAAGGAGTTTTTTTTAAATTTTGAGGTTAATTTCGGCAAATTTTAATTTTTTAGGTGTCTAAGGGTAACATCTTGAATTCATCTTATGTTATTTATAAATTTTAGAATTTTAGGGTGGCTTTTTTTAATTTAAACTTTTAAAGGTGTTTCTATAATTTTTGAGATATTAAGGGTGTTAATTAAAAAATTTAAATTTAAATATCAAAAATTTTAAATTTTAAAATTTTTTATGGTTTTTTTGCAATACTTCATGTATTATAATATGTTATCTACTTGTAATTTCTTTATCTTAACAAACTAATATCATTTTTATGTTTTATATATTTTATTAATATTAGTTTTTTTAAATTGTTAAGCTAAACATGGTTCACATAGGATTAGGATAAGATATGATTATGATTAGGATAGATTAAGATATAAATAAAATATTCAAAATAATGAAGGGTAATATTGACCATTGAAAATTAGAATTTGATTATAGATAAGGTAGTTCAAACTATAAATGGGTATATTTGTCTAAAAAAGATTTTCCGAACTCGTACTTTTAAAGGGAGTATGATTGTTAGAAACTTAATAAAAATTCAAATAAGAGAGTGGATAACTTTTATTTCAAAATTTAGAATTCAAAATAGATAGTTTAACCACTAGCCTCTCCTTTTATAATATTCCTCTTTATTTATAAATAAAACCAAATAAAAAAGAAAAAAGACAAGGTCAGCTTACCCAATAAGTGCGTGGATACTTTTTATTATAAAATTTCAAATCTATAATTAGATAGTTTAACCCTCAATTCTCCTTTAGGATACCCTAAAATTTTTCTAATATAATATCCTTCTTTTATTATCACATTTAAAAATAAAAAAAATACAAAATAATCTTTAGGATCTAAATATTTATTCCTAAAATAATTTTACAAATTAATTAGAATTTTAATATGATTAATAAAAAAATCAACTAAAGCAAGGAGAATTCGAAATAATATCTTGAGTAATTTGTGTAAGTGATTTATTAACTTTTTGGGGCTCATAAATATTTTTATAATTTTTTAATCCTATGGTTCTTTACATGATATATTTTTTTTAATTTCTTGTGTTCTTTTAATATTTTTAAAAGAGATAGGGGTGAGCCAATAATTTTTCTTTATAAAAATCAATAACAAAATGGCATCGGTTCAATAATTAACCAATTCATCATAATGTTTTTACTGGAAGGCTAATCAATAAACTTTAAATATAATTTGACAAATGGCATAACTTTGCATATATGATTTTATAGCCAATTTCAAAAGATCCCCTTTAATTTCATAGATCTTTATATGTTATATATTTTTTTATGGCGTATTGTGTTCTATTAATATTTTAAAGAAAGGCGCAGGTGAACCAATAATTTATCTTTATAAAAATCAGCAAAGACAGGATACCAAATCAATAAGTAACAAAATTGATCGATTCATAAGAAGAAGACTAATCCATCAACGTTAAATATAATTTGACATGCGTATAATTTTGTATAAATGATTTTAGGGTTAATTTTAGAATATCCGCTTTAACTCTGATGGATGTCTCAAAAAATATCGTTGCCCCCATGTTGGGATTGAACACACAACTCGTGCCCTTCCGGATCTTGTGCCGAAAGTAGGCAAGTAGGAAATCACAAGAAATAAAAGAAGAACTTGCAGGAAATAAAGAGCAAAAGTGGAGAACACTAGATTTAACAAGGTTCGACAAACGTGCCTACATCCTTGGGAGCCACACCAAAAACTTTGATTAATTGAAGAAGATTATAATGCTCATAATAAACCTCTCTCTCTAAGAACTCTGATCTCAAAGTGCCATCAAAAACCCTCTTTTTTCGTGTTCTACAAACCCTAAAAACAAATCACTATGTATATAGTATCCCAGCCCAAAACAGACTCCCAAATCAATTAGGAAACTAGAAGTCACGACGTCGGTCGACCGGTTCAATGGCATCGATTGACCGGCCAGAATGTTCATTTCCTACAGGGTTCTTGTGCACCTTTTCGGTCGACCAGTGACCTAGCGTCGGTCAACCGGTTGACCACTCTTGTTCGACCGTCATAAAGTTTTGATCGACCGGCTAGAGTGTGTTTCCTAGGCTATTTTCCTACAGTCGATTCGGTCGACCGGCACACATTCGTCGGTCGACCAATAGGGGATTTTTTGCTTCTTTGATGATTTCTTCTTCAGGTTTCGGTCTTCATACTTCCAAAACCAACAACCTCCCACTTGGAGATGAAACCACCATCAACGAGCTCTCTCGAACTCCCGCCATCTTCGCAAACATCTTCTCCTACCTGGAAAAATCTATTCTTCAATTATCATCAACCTGGCGATCCTGCCTATCCTCCTAGTGAGGCTCCGCCTTCATCTCCTACGCGTGAAGACCAACTGAAGTTGCGCACAACTCCAAATTGTTGATGATTACTGCTTTCGTCAACATATCCGTAGTATTTTAGCTCCCTAAAATCTTCTCCAACTGTAACTTGTCGTCCTCAATCTACGAGTGTATGAAAAGGTAATGTACATCGATGTGCTTCATTCTAGTATGATATACTAGATTCTTGGAAAGGTGTATAGCAGTCTGACTATCACAATAAAAGACGTCATTCTCCTACTTCAAACACAACTCTTCCATGCATCCGGTCAACCAAATCATCTCCTTGTTAGCTTCAGTCACTACGACATACTATGCCTCAGTTGTGGACAATGTTATTATCTCCTACAAACATGAAACCTAGCTCACTGCTATTGACGCTAAGTTATAAATATACCTCGTGGTACTTCGCCTCTATTATTATCACCTGTAAAATCTACATCTACGTATCACCATAGTACCAAATCTTTCCTCCTAAAACTTAGTGACATATCCATAGCCTCTCTCAAGTATCACAATATCCACTTCACGTCCTCCCAATGTTGCTTTCCTGGATTGCTTGTAAACCTACTCATAACTCCCAATGATACGAGCTGTCGTGCGAGCACTTTTGATCGAAAAATTATCAAAGATAGGTTGAGAAGAAAATAACAAGAACACAAGAACAATTCAGTGGTAGTGAAAGAAAATACCTTCTCCAGATTATGAGAATAAAATAGTTTACAATCTCTCACAATCTCACTAGAATTGAAGAATAATCTCTCTCAATTCTCAAATACAATCTAATCTCTCTTTATTGCTTTATCCTTTTCTTTAAAAGCCTAAAGCAATCCCTTATATAGGTGTAACAACATGGATGGCAAATTGGTAAATAACCAAGCCTAAACCCCATAGGAATTCGTGTAAACAAAAACCCAAATGAACCAGGAAACTATCGATGAGTCGACTCATAAACATGTATGAGTCGACTCATGCCAAGTGAGTCGACTCATGCCAAGTGAGTCGACTCATGATGAGGTGAGTCGACTTGTCAGAAACTTTCGACAAAACGGCTGGGTTTTGTGAGTCGACTCATGACAGGCATGAGTCGACTCAACCTGATGAGTCGACTCATGTACATGTATGAGTTGACTCACGGACTGAAAACTAGATGCTTCGATTCTTCGATTCGACATCTTGTTTCACGCTTCAACCTACATTCCACTGTGTTGTTTTACCCCCTCTATTCTCAAGTTACCATGAGAATCATCTATTCTCAAGCTCCCATGAGGATCGTTATGTTTCGAAGAGAAGATACACCCGGATCATGGGTCCTCCTTTAGGAAGTTGAAGTCTCATTCAAGTTAGAACTTTAGCTGAGGAGACTCACGAGCTCCTCCATCCTTTCTGTACTACCTGGCTTTGCTAGGAACCTAATATCAACGTACAACTAGAAACGACTCATTCATTCCTCATCTCATCATAGTCGTCTTCTGCTCCAACATGCAACTCCTTTTCGGTGGCTCGTCATGAAGTCTAATGCACAACGAGACGAACTTCTTGCTTGCATTCACTAGCCTCTTTGATCGCGTCACCATCACCAACTTTGCCTCCCTCGGAAGAGATACTGAATGAAATATGTACTTTTCACCATCCTTGGTGAATGTGTACTTCTGAGTCAACCTTTCGTAGATCGCGTATCTATCCTACAAGTACGAATTGTGCTCGGACTACCAGCTTTCCTTTTTGAAATGCCTATTTCCAATGCTGCCATGTCATAAATCATAACCTACTCAAGGTTCTCAAGAGGCAAGGCACTACGGAGGTTGCTTTGATAAGCCCCTCGCCATTTCGTTTTCGGCCCAGTATAACCTGATAAACATCCAATGGAACGACGTCGCACATGAATTTGTCAATATATGACTCGTGGAACGCAAATTTAGAAGTGCATTGATCAACTACACTCAGTCCCGTCTCCTTCTGAATCCACCCTAATAGATAGGGTTTCAGATGTTTGACTATCTTTAGTCCTAGCTTCTGAACCAAGGCCACGGATATTAAATTCTTCTCACTGCCTGGATCAACTATGGCATCAACCAAACTGGTCTCACTTGCAACTTCATAACAAAGAGCTGCTCTCTGTGATCTTCGTCTTCTTTCGTGGTCTGCTTCCCCGCCATAAGATTGAGACTCTTGTTAGGCTCTGTCATCCCGAGAACTTCCTTCAAACCCTGTGCTATCATATATGCATTTTTCTCCTCTTTCTTCTTCAACCCCCTTGGCTTGAGATGGGGATACTTCTCCCAGCAATGATCAGCGATATGTTCTGTCTTCTCGAAGTGACTACAAATCAGTTTTGTTTTTCCTGGATCACCCTTCTTCTCCTCCTTAGACTGAGAGCCACTAGACTTGCTTCGCGTTTGTTTGGAATCTCCCATCATTTCGTTGCCTTTCTTTTTCCTACCCTTAATGGCAATGGTCTTCACACTCGCTTCTGCTATGGACTCGACTGTGAACAATTTCATCTCCTTTCGGATATATTCATTCAGACCCACCATATACTTCATAAAGATGGAATATTCCTCCGTCGTGATGTTGAGAACCATCGCCTGCTGTTGGAACTCTGTTGTATATTCTTGAACGGTCTGGTTAAACCTTTGGCGCAATCCATACCACTTATACCAACGCTCCTCAAGGAACCCTACTTGGTAGAACTGCTTTCTCAGTAGCTCCTTGAATTTGTTCCATGATACCATCTTCCATTCCTGTTTGTAATAGGATTTCCACCATGTTAATGTATGCCCCAAAAACTTCAAAGTCGCGAACACAAGCTTCTCGTTGGATGAATATCCATAGAGGGTAAAATACGTCTCCATCTGCTCGATCCAATCATCAAGCCTCTTGATGTTGACACTCCCATCATAAATGGGAATCTCTACCTTGAAGTCTATCTTCAAATTTTGGTAAGAACACTTACCCTCTTGATACGGAACAGTTTTGAAAATCTCGGCCTCCCTATCACAATTAGATTCTTCGCCTTCTCCATCAGACTCAATAAGTTTCTTCTTGCCTTTCGAAGAAGATTCCTTCTTTTTATCATTTTCTTGGAAGATATTGACGAGCTGCGTGAGAGTCGAACTCATTGTCTCCATCTGTTTCTCCAATGCATCTAGCTTCGCTGAACTATCTCCTTCAGTCATCTTCTTCTTCCTTAATTTCTGGACTCCTTCCAATGAAATAAGGATCTCGCCTAGCTTCTTGTATTGCGATCGAGTCAGAACCATACACATGATGCCCCCTTCACAGGATCTGATCGTTCTGATACCAACTTGATATGAGTCACCGTGCGAGCACCTTTGATCACGGAATTATTAAAGGTGGGTTGAGAAGAGGATGACAGAAACATAAGAATAATTCAATATATAGTGAAGAAAAATACCCTCTCTAGATTATGAGAATAAAATAGTTTACAATCTCTCACAATCTTACTAGAATTAAAGAATAATCTCTCTCAATTCTCAAATACAATCTAATCTCTCTTGATTGCTTTCTCCTTTTCTTTAAAACCCTAAAACAATCCCTTATATAGGTGTAACAACGTGGATGGTAAAGTGGTAAATAACCAAGCCCAAACCTATAGGAATTAGTGCAAATAGAAATCCAAACAAACTAGGCAACCATGAGTCGACTCATAAACATGCATGAGTCAACTCATGCTAAGTGAGTCGACTCATGATGAGGTGAGTCGACTCGTCAGAAACTTTCAACAAAATGGCTAGGTTTTGTGAGTCGACTCATGACAGGCATGAGTTGGCTTAACCTGATGAGTCGACTCATGTACATGTATGAGTCGACTCATGGGCTAAAAATTGGATGCTTCGATTCTTCGATTCGCCATCTCGTTCCACCTTTCAACCTGCATTCCACTGTATTATTTTACCCCTCTATTCTCAAGTTACTATGAGAATCATCTATCCTCAAGCTCCCATGAGGATCGCTAAGTTCCGAAGAGAAGAAACACTCGTATCACCCAATGCATGGGTGATATCCGGCCTCGTGCAAACCATCGCGTACATAAGGCTATCAATGGCTGATGAGTATGGCACCCTACGCATGTACTCCTTTTCTGCATTTGTCTTGGGTGATTGTTCCTCAGATAGCTTGAATTGACTTCTAAGGGGTGTGCCAATGGGCTTAGCATTCTCCATGTTAAATCTCTGAAGTACCTTCTCGATATATTCAGCCTGACTCAACCTTAATGTCCCTTCTACTTCATCTCTACTGATTCACATCCCAACAATTTGCTTTGCTATACCCAGATCCTTCATAGCAAACTCCTTCGCCAACTACTTCTTCAATTTGTTTATCTCCTCTAAACACGGTCTTGCAACTAACATGACGTTAACATATAATAATAACATGACATAGCTGGACTCGAACCTCTTGAAGTAGTAACAATGATCTTAATTGCATCTTCCATAGCCATTACTCTGCATGAAGTTGTCAAACTTCTTGTACCATTATCTCGGAGTCTGTTTCAAACTATATACGCTCTTCTTGAGCCTACACACCATCTCTTTCTTTCCTTCCTCAATGAAGCCAACATGTTACTTCATGTAGATTTCTTCATCTAAGTCACCATGAAGAAAGACAGTCTTCACATGCAACTGCTCAAGGTAGAGATTTTCAGTAGCTACTAAGCTTAACAACACTCTGATGGTTGTAAGCTTCACGACGGGAAAAATTATCTCCGTATAAACCACTCCTTCCCGCTGTTGGAACCATTTCATAACTAATCTGACCTTGTATCTCTTGCTTCCATCACTCTCCTTCTTAACTCAGTAGATCTATTTGTTATGTAAGGCTTTCTTTTATGTAGGTAGCTGGGCTAACTCCTATGTCTCGTTTGAGTTGAGAGAATCTATCACTTCCTGCATCACCTTCTCCCACTGCTAAGATTCACTAACATGCATAGCCTCTTCATAGCACTCTGGTTCTCCGCTATTTGTCAAAAGTAAATAATCTAGTGATGAAAGATATCTGGGATTCAGTTTGGGTACCTTGGATGACCTCTTAAGCTTCACGTCCTGGGTAGTAGTCTCTGCACCTGGAGTCTCCTATGTTCTTTGGTCAGAACTGATATTGTCTCTCCCATCTAGAAGTTTCTCCAAATCTATGTACTCGGATCCACCTGCATTCTTAGTACTGTTCCCATTACTTTTTCTATCCTTGATAATGTTTCTGTCCTTGTAAATCACCTCTTCATTGAATATGACGTCTTTGCTCCTGATGATTTTCCTGTTCTTCTCATCCCAAAGGTGATACCAAAACTCATCAATGTCGTATCCAATGAATGTACACTTCCGTGACTTAGCTTCTAGCTTGTCCCTGACATAGTCATTGATATGAACATATGCATGCAACCAAAGACTTTCAAATGTGAGAGATTAATTTCCTTGCCACTCCAAACCTCTTCTGGTATCCCGAAATCCAATGGAACTGATGGCCCATGATTGATCAAGTAAGCTACCGTATGCACCGTGTCCTTCCAAAATGTCTTGGGTAGACTTGCATGTAAACGCATGCTCCTCGCACACTCTGTTAATATCCTGTTCATCTGCTCTACAACACCGTTCTGTTACGACGTCCCTGGAGTAGTCCTCTCCAAACAAATCTCATTTAGAACACAGAACCTCTTGAACTCCTCCAGCTCGTATTCTCCACCATTGGTTGATCTCAGGCACTTCACCTTTAGATTTGTCTTGTTCTTCATCATGGCTTTCCACTTCTTGAAGATCTTGAACACCTCTGACTTGTGCTTCATGAAGTATACCCACACCTTCCTTGAATGATCGTCCATAAAGGTGACATAGTACGTTGAATCGCCAAGAGAAAACATGCTAGCTGGACCCCATACATCTGTATGAATAAGTTCTAACTTCTGAGCTATATGTGGTCTTCCACTTTTTTGAAAGCTGACCCTCTTCTGCTTCCCGTAGATGCAATCATTGCAAATACAAACTTCAACTGAATCAATGCTAGTAAGCTTTTCCTATGAGTGTAGAATCTTTATACATTTCTCACTCATGTGTTCCAACCTATTGTGCTACAGATCTGCACTCTCCTTGCCTGGTGCAACTACAAGGGTGTCACTCGTATGTGAAGTGAGGTAGAGAGTTCTTTTTTTGTTGCCGTAGGAAACTACCACAGTACTGTTGGAGATTTTCCACGAATCCCCACTAAATGTTAAAACATAGCCTTTTGCTCCAAGCTGGCCAACTGAAATAAGATTCCTCTTCAGTTTCAGTACATATCTGATGTTCTTTAAATTCTACATAGAGCCCTTCATCTAAATCTGCACGTCACCTCTTCTAACAATACTGCAAGGCTCGTTGTCCCCCCAAGTAAACTTTCCTAAAGTCCTCTGCTACATAGTTCTGAAGAAGATTCCTATTAGCAGTGGCATGGAACGAGGCTCCGGAATCAATAACCCAAGAATCAGAATCGTATCCACAGTAAGGATCAAGGCATCTTGCATGATATGAACCTCCTGCTCATTCACATCCTTCTTTTTTTTGCTTTACAGACTAAAGACATATGACCCTCTTGGCTGTAGTTTTAACACTTCTCTTTAATAGGCATAACATTCGAGTTTAACCTCTTCTTCTTCGACTTCGACCGATTCCTATTCTGATTTCCCTTCTTCTAGGTTCAGCCTCTCTACTCGAGATTGTAGGCTGTTTAAAAATCACAATAAATAACTGATCCCCGTCAAGCTTCAATGATGAAAGTTACAATCAGATGACTTTCATGCTGACAAATAAAAGCTGCAAATGGAGGACTTTTCACATAGATCGAGAAGAGTTATATTTCAACGACACTTTCGACAACTGATGAAAACTTTATTCAGTGGTCATCAGTGAGAGTTACAATCTGACGACTTTCATACCCCACGACAGCTAAAGCGAGGATTACTAAACAATGGTCCTTGCACTGCTCTACAGAAGAGGTTACAAGTCAACTAATCCCTTCTAAACACGGAATTCATCTTCGCGTTCTAATTTTTGAAACGCAGGCGACTCCCGTGGTTCCAAACCGCAATAAGCGAAATGCGAGCACCCTCACGTTTTTGAGGTTCAGTCAATACCCAACTCCGCATCTCAATTTCAAGATACGGAATTAGGGTTCTAAACGCCAAATTGGGCGTTTAACTCATTCGAACATGAGTCGAACGGTTTTAGAACTGTTTTCCCACGATCTGAGGAAATCACGCCCACTCAGGAGCGGATTAAGGGCGCAGTTACAACCCTTTATTCTCTTATAAAACCCTAACAAATTCAACAGAGAAAGGGGTTCGGAGATTGGAGATTTCGGCTAGATTTTGAAGATCAGATCATCTACGAAATCAGCACAATAGAGTTCTTGGCAGTTAGGAGATCAGATTCTTCAGCAACAAACAAATCTATTTGGCTTATTAACCACTTCTTCGGTTTTAACAACTTTTTTCATAGAGTTCTAAATCGTTTCGAGTTCTTAAACTCGTTAAGAGTTAACCATCAAACTTACCACATAAGTTAATTGTTCCTACGAGATAAGACAGTCGGATCGTCAATGGAGAGCAAATTCGACGCAAGCATTCGAAGGAGGCACTCCATCTCTACCGAGAAGAACCCAGTTTTAAACAAAGGAGAGAATCCAAATCATTCTCCTCTCTTTTGTAATCAAAATTCAATTGAAATTAAGATCGAGAGAATTTAAATCAAAATTTTCTATCATTTCTTTTACTCCAAATTTTCTAGCAAACAAAAGATGGCGACTCCGCTGGGGACTAGCTTTTCTGACGAAGAAGTGGTAGCGCAATCCAACGTCCACCTCACGGGAACAACTGCTGAAACTCTCATTATGGAGTTTGACCAAGCCAAATACGAGGAAGCCCTCTCCTCTGGATCGCTTAGCCCCAAGGCTAGGCGCGAAATCCGCAAGATCTCCAAGGAGATCAAACCTATTACTGAAATGCCAAAGAAAGCCCTCTCTTTTGGCGCAAATTCATCAAACAGTCCCTCCTCCAAAGGAGTAGGCTTAGCTTCTGCCAAACTTGTCCAACGAGTTGAGCGTTCCATGTCCTCATCAACACAACGTGTTACGGGTCACAAACGGCCTATAGAAGAGACGAGCTCTATAAACGCCAATGACGCTGCTGCAAAGGCTTTGAAACAAGCCAAAAAGAACATCGTTCGAAGATGGAGAAGATCCATACAATGAGCACATCTTCGAGATAGCCGAACTCTTGCCCAACGCGAGGATCACGTTTTTGAGGCTCTGCCCGAGCACAGTGTGTCCACCCAGAAACATACACTTCACGACAATGAGCCTAATTATCAGCCTTGGTTGATACAGCTAAAACACGAGTGCATTATTTCTCTAAAATGCAGCCCTCAGGAAAGTGCTACCAAAGATAAACACACACCTCACATGTGCGTTCAAGCAAAACATGACCCTCAAAAGTCTGTTTCACCAACCAAACGCAACACTCAGGGTTGCGTTCAACCAAAACATGACCCTCAGGAGTCTGTTTCATCATTTAAATGTAGGCCTCGGCCTAATGTTTACAAATTCAAACGCGACCCTCGCGTTTCTTCTCGAGAACACGACCCTCGCGTTTCTTCTCAAAAATGCGACGTGGTCCGCCAAGTTCAACAAGGTCAACATGGGTTTGAAATACATGTTCGACAAGAATCAATCTTACCCACTCAAGAACAGGGGGTGCCATCTCCTTCCTCGCACCTAGAAAAAGACCCCTCCCAGGTGTCTGATTTATGGGAATTGTTATCGAGAGGGAGACCAACACAGAAAGCAGCTTATTCATACCAGTGTGAGCGGCTTATATCAGTAGTCCTTTCAGAATATCACTGCTGTACACCTAAACCTCGCAAGTCTGTGTTCGATAGATTGGCTGACGTCGCTAGACCTACCAAGCGACGACGTCATCATAAGAAGAAGGTTTCTGAAACTGAATATCCTGAGGTCACTATCAATGTGATCGGCAGAGGGAAAGTCTCGGCTCCAAATTCTGATGAATCAGAAAGAAGCCACTCTCCGACTGTCCAGGATATCTGTGACGAGTTTAAAGGGATATATCGATGCACTCGCACCTGAACAGGATCCATCTGCTCGGTTAATTATCAAAAGTTAGCCAAGGGGATTACTTCAGATGATGAACATTCAGCAATTGCTGACTCTCAATCCTCAAGCTCTATTGGGGCACGAGAGACTCCCGTTTACATGTCTGGAGGCCCTGACGACTTAGCAAAGAGAGTTGACGAGCACCACGTCATGCTCCAGGCGTAACAGGAGATACTTCTCCAAATGAAGGATATGTTGGCCCAGCTCCTTGCTGAAAAAGGCCAAAGACCGGAGTCCTCCCGGAGGACAATCTCCAAAGGAAAGTAGAAAGTGCCTGAGCATTCGGATCGCGAAGCTCAAAACATAGAATCTTCTTCTGAAAACGAGAAGGAGATGGAAAGAGACTCAATGCAATTGCTAACAGAAGCGAGCTTCGCGAGGAAGGAGTAGTACGACCTTATCCTGCTGAATGGGACACAGCTCCCTATCCACCGAAATTTAAGGCTCTAACTCTATAACGTTTTGACGGAACAGGATCACCGAACTAACACATCTACTACTTCAAGTTACAGACTAGAGATGTGGTAGCAAACGACGTCATCCTGACCCATTTGTTCATCGGCACTCTTAAAGGAGTTGCCTTTGAGTCGTTTATGAAATTGCCTGTTGGATCTATTCAGAAATGGGTAGATTTGGAAAGGCTTTTCTTAGCTAGGTTCTTCGAGGACGACACGAAAGTTTCGGTCTCGACTCTTCTCGCTACCAAGCAGAGGAAAGGAGAGTCCATCAAAGCTTATGTGGAAAGATTCCGCAGCATGGCATTGCGATGCCCATCAGGTATGACCCAATCGACCTTAGTTAAAACTTGCAGGCACAACTTGCAGACTCAGCGCCTTGCTCAAATGGGGGTAGCGGAATGTCGCTCTTGGAGACAACTGGTTTCACAGGGAGAACAAGATGAAGAAATTGTTGCTTGGGTCAAAGCTAAAGAAGTTACTCAACCCAAGCCACAACAGCAACGCAACCAGAACAATGCTCCACGCTCCAAGGGAAAGGAGACATTGGCTGCCGACACCAACACGCGCACGCCATCTACAAAGCAAGGCAAAGCATCGAACCAACAAAGAACACCCAAGCAATACTCATTCAAAGAAGAGCATCTGGACACTCTGTTCCAACTAGTTCGGAAGAACAACAAATTGCAGCTCCCTGAGATCAGAAAACTAGATGAAGCAGGAAAGGTGGATGACCCTAATTACTATCGTTATCATAGGTTCTTAGGACATCCTACCAGAAAATGTTATATCCTCAAAGACATCTTACAAAATCTGGTGAATGCTAACGTGCTTACCCTAAAGCCGGAGCAGAAGACTGTATCCACTAATTTGATAGCGGTCAAGTTCGGTGACTTCCCCCTGTGGCGGCTGTAAATGGAATTATTCCCATCTACATAGGAGAAATACACCAGAAAAACACTAACTTACACAGTCAGAAGGACAGGGGTTGATACCCCTTGCTACCCTAAAAGGGAAGATCATGTTGGTCCATCCTGACCTAGTTGAAGACCAATAGTGGGCGAACACCTTGTCCAAAAAGAAAAGAGGCAAGGCTAAGTCATCCAACATGATTAGCCCTCTGTAAACGAGAATGATGACCACCTCAAACCTCTCACCGACTCGGAGGAAGAGAGAATCATCCTGGCAGCATACCCAGGAGGCAATCCTGGAACCCGGTCAGAAAAGACTTATTTGAAAGACTATGACCAGCCTACTCAAGAAGCTGAGCAACCACACCAAGATGTTGGGGGTTCTGGTCCACAAAAGTCAATTGACAAAGGGAAACAGAAAGAAACCCAGTATAATAGGAACCTTCTGCAAGAAGACGGAAAATCGAGCACTCCTTTCCGATTTAATGTCAAGGCGCAACTAACCAACATACCTACTAGGATTACCCTATACGAGCTCCTGAGGTTGTCCAAAACCACCAAGGAAGCTCTAATTGAGGCATTAAAGAATACAGAGAGCTTTATTACACAAGTCGCTCCGATCCCTTAAGCTTCTGAAGATCAACCTTGCCTGCAATGCCTACAAGCAGCAAGAAGTTTACCATGCATATCATTGACTCAGGAAGATATGCAAGTGAAACACAAGCATGATAGACCTTTGTACTACACAGGGTACATCGGATCATCAGAAATTAGCCGTGTTCAAGTTGACCCGGGCTCAGCACTCAGCATTATGCCTTACAGGGTCATGCAGGTCTTAGGGATTCCCATGGATCGGCTGAACACCACTCAGACTACCATCTTCGGGTTTAACGCTACCAGCACTCGGCCCCTGGGGAAGATCAAACTCAGGTGCCAAATCGGAGACCTCAAGTCTGAGGTAACATGATACATCATAGACGCGGACACTTCCTATAATCTATTGCTAGAACGACCATGGATACATGCAAATCGTATTGTCCCATCCACCCTACATCAGGTCATAAAGTATGCCAATGAGGGAGGAGAAGTTCGAACCCTGATTGTGGAAAAATACCCCTTCAAAGGATTGGAAAACTTCCACACAGATTCCGTCTTCTACTCAGAATCACAAGAGAAAGAAGATGTTGACAGTGGTAATGAAGCCGACGTTAACCCAGATCTTGAAGAAGATTATCCATGGGAGTTGAATCTAAATATAATGGGTCACGGTGAGAACAATAATAATGTACCGAGTGAGGGCGAGTGGTGCATTAATGAAGATTTTATTTTGGCGTACGAGTGAGGGCGAGTGGTGCATTAATGAAGATTTTATTTTGGCGTACTTGTCTGATGTGTCTTCTAAAAATGAACAAATAAAGAATGATTTATTTTGGCGTACTTGTCTGATGTGTCTTCTAAAAATGAACAAATAAAGAATGATCGTAATACAGGTACCAACCCATGGAACACATTATGTACAGAGGCATCCCTCATATTGCCGATTAAATCATCCTTCACTTTAGAAGAAGAAGTAGAAGACGCACAGAAGGCTTTCTTCAAAGTCCCGTCCAAAAGGAAATGGTAGAAGCCGATCCATTTTGGTAAAGTCAGACCCGAACGACTCAAACGAGGAAGTTCAGAGGAAGACGATGGAGTTCCTCAATTCTATTACCACGAACCCAATTCTATACGTCTAATGAGGCGAATGGGATATAATTTTAATGAAAAACTGGGTTTAAACTTTGGGAAAGGAAGACGAATACTGATTCAAATGTCTCTCACCCCCGAAGGAAAACCTCTGGATTACTATCAAAAAACAGGAAGAGGTGTGGGCTACGTTACAACTCCTTCTATCTTAGAAAATGAAACCAGTAATTATCTGTGTTAGGACCATTCATCTGGGACATCTTCTTGGGAATCCGACGTCAGTGTCGGACCTTTCTTTAAAAGTCTGACTGTGAACATGATTTCAACCAGTCATCCAGATGAAGATGCAGGGGGTGATGAAGAGTTAATCAAATCTACCAATGATCCCTAATCAAATGCCTTAACATCTTGTGGGATATGCACTTCGAACAGCGCGAACCACCTACTGAGGATAAAGTGGTCCAGGTCAACATGGGAGATGAATCCGACCCTAAGCCTATCTTCATAAATGAAAGCCTATCACCATCCGAGAAAGAGGACCTTATATCTCTCATCCGAGAGTATATAGATATCTTCACTTGGAATTATGATGATATGCCTGGCCTTGACCCAAAAGTAGCCACGCATCGTCTCAACATCGATCCGAATGCAAAACCCGTCAAACAACAACAATGCCGGTTTCATCCAGAGATCATGGAAGTAATTGAGTCAGAGGTTAAAAATCTTATGGACTCGGGTTTTGTTAGAGAGGAACAACACCTGGACTGGGTAGCTAATATTGTCCCAGTTCCCAAGAAGAACGGTAAGGTCCAGATATGCATCGACTTTCGTGACCTTAACGCGGCTTGTCCAAAAGACGAGTTTCCTCTTCCCATCACTGATGTCATGATTGAAAATACATGCGGATATGAAAGGATGTCTTTCATAGACGAATTCTCCGGGTACAATCAAATTAAGATGTATCCTAAAGACGAAAAGCATACAGTGTTCAGAACACCATTGGGGGTGTATTGCTACACAGTGATGCCCTTTGGCTTGAAAAATACAGGAGCAACTTATCAATGTGCAATGAACACCATCTTCCTTGAATATCTGCGTAAGAAGATTGAATGCTACGTTGATGACATAGCAGTGAAAAGTCAACACAAAGGTGATCATCTTACAGACCTGAAGACAATGTTCGATATCATACGGACACATCAGCTAAAGATGAACCCAATAAAATCATTCCTTGGGGTATCGAACGGAAAATTCCTGGGATTTATCATCATATCCAAGGGAATTTCTCTTGATCCAGAGAAAGTGCGTGCTATCCAAGACATGCCACCGCCGAAGAATCTCAAAGAACTCAGGGGTTTGTAAGGCAGACTGGCTTACATCCGGAGATTCATATCCAATCTCTCGGGGCGCTATCAACCTTTCTCTAAGCTTATGAAGAAAGGAGTGTCCTTTGTTTGGGATGGAGAATGACAAAGAGCATTCGAGGAGATTAAGAGATATCTCACCCAACTGCCGTTTCTTGTGGCCCCAGTATCAGGAAAACCATCCTGGTTATACGTGAGAGCCATGGACCATTCTCTTGGAGCTTTATTAGCTTAGAACAACGATTAAGGACAAGAGCAAGCCATCTACTACTTAAGAAGGACTATGATGGGAGCCGAACATCGGTATAATCCAGTCAAAAAAGAATGTCTCGCTTTAGTATTCACAGTCCAAAAGATGCGACATTACCTGGTAGGACAAACAATTCATGTCATTTCTAAGGTAAATCCCTTGAGAGTTCTGATGACGAAACCATCATCTCTAAATTACCGGCTCGCAAAGTGGGCCATCCTCTTATCATAATATGACATGCAATTTATGCCCCAAAAAGCGGTCAAGGGTCAAGCGTTGGCAGACTTCTTAGCCGATCACCCGGTGCCAGGAACGTCTAAGTTGTATGAAGAATTACCCGACGAAGTTGCCGAAGCTTGCGTAACTCAAGAAGTTTTGCAAATTTGGAAATTATTCTTTGACGGTGCATCCAGGGCCAATCCCCATGGAGCGATTACTGCAGGAGTATGAGTCGTACTCATTTCCACAAACGGTCATGTGATCCCAAGTGGATTTTCCCTGATCGAACCCTGCACCAACAATGTGGCCCAGTACAACTCTCTCCTATTAGGAATGCAATTTGCTGAAGAACTTAATATTTGGTATCTCGAGGCTTACGGTGATTCTCAGCTCATCGTGAACCAAGTTCGTGGAGAATACGAAGTGCGTCATGAAGATCTAATCCCGTACTACTTCGCAGTGCTGAAGCAAGCTAAGAAGTTCGAAGGATTCTTTATTGAATACATTCCACGAGCTCAGAATACTTATGTAGATGCTTTAGCCTCGTTGGCAACTTCATTAGCATTACCACCTAGGGCTGAAACAATGATTTCGGTCACAGGACGTGAGCTATACTGTTCCAAGCCTCCTATAGAGGAAAGTTCAGACAAGACAATAGTAGGAGAAGTCTGCACAACCTCCATAGAGCATGAATCTAGGGATTGACGATTCCCTTATATCGACTACGTCCTATACGGAATTTTGCCCGATAATTCTAGGAAGAGGCCGCTATCAAACGAAAGGCCCTCCGATTCTATTACGACACGGTTTCCCAAATATTGTATCGTAAATCACACGATGGAGTTTTACTCTGATGCCTTTCTCGAAAAGAAGCAAAGGAAGCCCTCAAGGAGGCCCATGACGGAATGTGCAGAGCTCATCAACCCGGAGCTAAGTTAGGAGATCACCTCCGACGAATTGGCTATTATTGGCCAAAGATGTTCTCAGATGCAGTCGACTACGCTAAACGTTGTCATGCATATCAAATTCATGGTGACTTTATCCATCAAGCACCAGGGAACTTACATCCCTTACATCCCACGTCTACGTCCTGTCCATTTGAAATGTGGGGTATGGATGTCGTGGGACCAATCTCACCTCCGACTTCCAAAGGACACCGGTTCATTTTGGCTGTAACCGATTATTTCTCCAAATGGGCGGAGGTAGTCCCGCTAAAAGAAGTCAAGACCTAAAATGTGATTAAATTCATCAAACATCACGTCATCTACCGTTTTGGGGTCCCGACACGAATAGTTCACGACAACGGGACACAATTTGTTAGCTTTGGATTTCAGAGATTTTGTAATAAGTTTAGAATCCAAAGTGTTGTATCTACAGCATATTATCCGCCAACAAATGGTCTTACAGAAGCTTTTAACAAAACCATTGTGAAGCTTCTCAAAAAGTTTGTTTTCAAGAGCCGACGCGATTAGAACGAAAGACTCAGCAAATGTTTGTGGGCCTACCGTACAACGGTGAGGACCTCTACAAGAGCTATGCCGTTCTCTTTAGTATACTGCTGCGAAGCTGTACTACCATTAGAAATTCAAATTCCTTCCCTGAGAGTCGCTATTAGAACCGGACTAACAGAGGAAGAGAAACATCAACGACGTCTTCAGGAACTTGAAGCTTTAGACGACAAACGACTTCAAGCTTAGCAGCAGATCGAGTTGTATCAAGTCCGGATTTCCAAAGCCTACAATAAAAAGATTAAAGAACAGATTTTCAAGAAAGGCGATTTAGTTTTGGCCAACAGATGACCCATGGTAATGACCCACAAAACCAAAGGAAAGTTCAATCCCAAATGGGAGGGACCCTTCGTAATAGAATCGGTCTATTCGAATGGAGCTTATCACCTCATTAATCAAAAAGAAGATAGGCTCATGACGCAAATTAACGGGAAGTTCCTTAAGAGATACTTCCCATAAACCATGTAGCCCCCTTCCTTCTCCCCAAAACTACAGTCAAGTCAGACTGGGGGTGGTCGATTTAAAGTGTATTTTAGAAATAAATGTTTAATTTTCCTGTCTTATATGTCATCATGTTAACACTACACCTCTGATGATTGAAATTTTTTGGAATTATTCTAAGTAGTAATAAAGAGAATTTTGATTTTATGCTAAGTTAACACTTGATTGAAATTTTTTGGAATTATTCTAAGTAGTAATAAAGAGAATTTTGATTTTATGCTAAGTTAACACTACACTTACAGCATTTGCATTACTTTTCATTAGTAATAAAGAGAATTTTGATTTTATGCTAAGTTAACACTACACTTACAGCATTTGCATTACTTTTCATCGTCTTGAATTAGAATTCAACAAAAGAGATGATGAAAGGCAAAATGATATCATTTTTATTCAATATTGTTAATTTGAATACAAAGTGACAATGATCAAAATAAAAATGATACAAAATTATTCCTCAGCCAAAAATAGTACAAAATCTAAGCATCAGGATTCATCAACTTAAAGGACTTCAGCCTGGATTTAAAAGCAGAAAGTTTCTTCTCATGAGCTGCTCGGACTTGTTCTTCAATTGCCCTTCTAAGTTCTGCTTAACAGGTGCTGCAGCAATGATTTCTCTTCGAATCCCTTCGTATGCGTGGAGTGTACGGCAAAAATCCGCATAAATGTTGCCGCTTTGAAGCTCAAGCCTTTTTCTAACATCCTCATGTTGAGCCAACTGGGTTTTCTTCTGGTCCAACTCAACTTCTAATCGAGTGATAGCTTCTTCAGTGGCACGAATATCATAAACAACACCATTGATATCATTATATACTTGGGTATGTTGCTTCCTTAAGATCGTGATGCGGGCCTTTTTATAAAACAAGTCATTGCGAAGGATTTCTTGATGATGCATCTTCGAGATCGTAGCCAATGAGAGAGCCGGCTCCACTTCAGATTCTAGATTAGTTCACTGTAGCTCCTTGAAAGCTGCCAACTCTGCCTTCAAGAGGACGACACTCCCCTTACAATGTTCAGCCTATGACACATCACCCTTATCCCTGGTTTTATCTAAACACTTAGTCAGGATAGGTTCACAATCCTCAAAGGAAGCACCCTCAAGACTGACGATATCATTAGTCATTTGTATCCAGTATTCTAATTCCTTAATTAGTTTCTTCAGAGCTCTCGAACGTGGAGGAGGAACAGTTGGATAGATCGGACCCGTATACTCATCCCGAGTAGGTGAAGGAAAAACCTCGGAAGGATGGCCTTCATGTATACCCTGATCCCAGATGAGAGGAGGAGAAGCAGATTCTAAACCCTCAATGGGCAACATATCTTCAGCTCCCGCCTCCTCAGGAATAGAAGGGATCGATTGAAGCATTTCGTCCTCCCTATCAACCAAGCGCGCAATAGGTGCAGATTTCATAGCGGCCCCCATCAATTTGGCCCTCTTGGAGTTTTTGGCAGCGACAGGCTTTCTCTTGTGAATTCTTCTATCATACTCGCCTTCCTCTGCCGTAGTAAGGGCCTTTTTACCTGGTCTCAAAGAACGATGTTCAGGGGCCGGCGCTCCCTCAGGAACTTTCTCGGTTGCCTTTTCTTCAGAAGGATCAGCAATTAACGATCCCTCTTCAGTCTCCATAGGAGCCTCTTCTTCAGAAGGTTCAATGGTGGGCAATTCCTTCGAGGCTTCGATAGCTCTGACTGCTTCTCGTTCACAGGATAGATACTCCTCTATCCCCGGTAAACGAGTCTTGATGGAACCACTTCTCGATTTATACAATTCCCGAATCTCATTTATGCATGAAGTGTAGATATTATATTTCGAGATTCGAGAAGCCTCATTAAACCAATTACGAAAGTCCGCAATGGTGGAACAGCCAGGCGGTGAGTTAGGTAAGGTGAAGTGCGCGTGAGTCCCTCCGGCAGAGAAAAAATACCACACGCGGACCCCTTCGTACAAATTCCCAACTTGAGCCGATGCCGGGTTAGGATTGCCAACATAAAGCTGATCATATCCAGACTGCCTGGCGAATCGAGAAGGCATGTAAGGTTCAATAATGCACTTCTCTTTCAAACGATAGACCAGGTAGCCCAACCTGATCATGAGCAGCCATCTGAAGGTGCCTTCTTCTAGAGAGGACGAGCCCTCAAAAAGCACGTCTGTAAAGCTTATACCCTCTTCATCAGCTCCATCAAAGTTAGGAGCGCAGCAGAAAATTCTGTAATTATCTTCCCGAGACAAGAGCTGTCGAGCCCTAACTAGGTAGGTATTAGCCCATGTGGCCGACTCCAATCTCTGTACAAAGGAAACATAAGCGTCATCATCCTCAGATACCCCCATCATTAACGAAGGGCAATACAGCACGAACCAAGCCACCAAGTAAGTATACAGTACTGGTATACGTGGTTGGGGAGCTTTCCTGGCTTTCCTCCCATTAGCCTTAATTCCCTGGGCACTGAGAATTTCATAGGTCAACATCCTTAAGCCCCTCTGTATGCAGCCTACCATAGCAGTGAGGAGGCTTACAGGTCTCCCATGCGCTAATAGAACAGCTGGGTATACAACATCAGCTAATATCGCCTCTACCGGCTTCGACGGTACTACACACCGCTTTAACCATATCATGAAGAAGCCAGCGAGGAGAGCCATGTTAGAAATAGGAGTTGTGGCCTGGTAGTGAAAACTTTCAAATGTGACACCAGCTTCAAAGTCATCTTCCATGTACTCCGTCTAGTAGGTAGCATAAGAAGCTTTAATTCGAGACTTAGCACTTTTAGGAGAAATGACAGTAAGACAGGATACAGCTTCATCTTTTTGACCTAAGTTCTGAAAAAGGTAGTCCGCCCACGTAGTATGCATAATACCCTCTCCGCGTATCCCAACGACCTGAGCACATATGTGGAAATGGCACATCAGCTCCCAAAAGGTGGCATAGACTTCTGGGTGTACCGCCCTAAGAACGAAGAGCTCCTCGATAGTAGGGATGAATTCTTCATAGGGCATCCGACCGAATGGTAGCCCCGATACCGCTTGCATTTCGTGGAGAGCAAAACCTAATTCTCCTATAGGTGTAAAGAACGTGTAGCTGTCTAGGTTATATCTTTCCAACATAGTAAAGAAATTGTGATAGCTTTGCACAATCCCACGTTGAGTAGCTAACACTGGGATTGCGAGACCCGATTGAGCGAGCGGTTCCTTAAGCTCCTCAAGAACAAAGTCCACCATCCGGGTCCACCAACCTCCCTCTCCAGAATAAACCCATCCTGTCACGTTAATATCACACACCTCTGACAAAATCAACTTACCGGTTAGTCTTTTCCCGTAAAAATGACAAAGTCTATGTATTCAAAATCATAGCATCAAGTCTAAGAGGGTTCATTCTCTTAGCACAACGTTACATGTGGAACGGACTTAGACAATCCACATGCTAGCCTGACTCAAACGGTAG
This sequence comes from Asparagus officinalis, assembly GCF_001876935.1. Taxonomy (NCBI): domain Eukaryota; kingdom Viridiplantae; phylum Streptophyta; class Magnoliopsida; order Asparagales; family Asparagaceae; genus Asparagus; species Asparagus officinalis. The sequence goes on from NW_017972726.1 coordinate 28,073, forward strand.
TCGGTAAAGGTCTATCAAATCCGTTGATGGCTGAGGATTTGCCAAAAATCCTATGCATGTTTGCAGGCCCATCAACTGAATGGAGGTGAGCCATGACGTGACGTTTGATAGCTTCTGCTCATGAGTAGCTTGTACCGTCACTACAGTTTCTATTTGAAGCTCATCATCACACAGGTCTTGCTTGGAAAATCCATTCAACCAAGACTCCTTCGAAGTGGGTGCAGAGAACAACTCCGTTATGATAAGGAATTAACAGCTCCAAGATCAGAGTTAAGATCCAAAGTATTCCGAAAATTCATCCCAGTCAACTGCGAACTTTCGAAAACTTTGGAGGGGGTTCTGTAGGCTGTCTAAAAATCACTGTAGATAGCCGATCCCCATCAAATACCGATGATAGAAATTACAATTCGACGGTTTCCAGAAGACTACAATTTAAAGACTTTCATGTAGATCGATGAAGGTTACAATCTGACGATCTTCACAATAATTGATGAAAGCTCTAATCAACAGCCTTCACAATCAACATCGGGAGTTACAATCTGACGACTCTCACATATCAAAGAGCTAAAGCAAAGATTACAAAATGACGATCTTTGTAATGCTCTGACAGAAAGAGTCTACAAATCGACGGTTTCTTTAAACTAAGACGCGGAAGTCCTCCCCACATACCAGCATCAAGACGCACCGCGTTCACAGCCACGGACGCAACTCAGATCCAGCTACCAACGCTGCCAACGCTGCTTCCAACGCTGCCAACGCAGCTTCCAAATTGCTGCTAATGCAGCTTCCAACGCTGCCAACGCAGCTTCCAAATTGCTGCTAATGCAGCTTCCAAATTGCTGCTAATGCAGCTTCCAACGCTGCCAACGTAGCTTCCAACGCTGCCAACGCAGCATCCAAATTATAGTAAACGCAGCTCACGAGCAGCTTCCAACGCTGCCAACGCAGCTTCCAAAATGCTGCGTCTGAGCTTCTAGACACTACGTTTGAACGTAGAATTCATGCCAGAACACGGATTTTGTATTTGACTCGTTCAAACACAAGCTGAACGGTTTCAAAACCGTTTCCCACGATCTGAGGGGATCACAACTCCACTCAGGAGTGATTTAAGGGGCGGTTATATCCCATTAGCCCCACATAAGAGCGAATTAAGGAGGGCGGTTACACCCCTTAATCCCCTATAAATAACTAAGAAATCAGCTTCATTCGGATCTTTCATCCTTCTTTTTTGCAGCAAAGAAGAGATCTTTGGGGGGGGGGGAATTGCTGGAGCTTTGGAGATCAGCAACAGGAGCTTTCTTCATCCTTGGCTTATAGACCGATTTTGGTTAAATCAACTCTTTGATAGAGTTTCAAACTCGTTCAGAGTTCTCCACAACGTCAAATCGTGAGGAGAATATATCGTTCCAGTGAATCAAGACGTTCAGATCGTCAACGGAGAGCAAATTCGACGCGAGCATTCGAAGGAGGCACTCCATCACCACCGTGAAGAACCCAGAATTAAACAAAGGGGAGAATTCAGATCATTCTCCTCTCTTTTGTAATCAGGAAATCCAATTGTAATTGAGATTAAAGGAATACAGATTAATTTTCCTTCATTTCTTTTTACTTCAAATTTTCTACAAACATCTACCAAACAAGAGATTTAGGGCTGAACCTAAACCTTCTGATTTGAACGATTTTCTTCTAATCTCCTCGGATAGAATCATGCTAACAACCTCACTCAGCTTCAACTTCTCCTTCCCTGACGAGTTGCTAATTGTGGTCACACAACCTTCCCAACTATCCGGCAATTGCGATAGAATCAATGGGCCTGCACTTCATCATCAAACGTGATATCCACGGAGATAAGTTGATCAATAATCGTGTTAAACTCGCTGAGGTGCATCGTTGTAAAACCCCGCTAATTTTGAGATAATATGTGATTAATTATGATTAGTGAATTTTTATCATAACAAATATTATTAAATGATGTATGAGTTCGAAAGCAAGTGATTTGAGATCAAACAAGTTCATATATGTGAGAGAAACAAGTCAAAATATGCACGAAGGCTAAAACATGCACATACAAGAAAGTCCCTGGCAGGTCGACCGGCCTCCCATGCCCGGTCAACCGACAGGCGTTTTCCAGGTTTCCTGGTTGCGGTTGAACTTGGATTTTTAAGGCCCAATTGTACACAGATGTTTATATAGCTCTTTTATACAAAAAAATCATATCTTTTTATCAGAACTCTTGAACCTTAGCAGCAACCACCTTCCTCATAAACCCTAGGTGCAACTTTTGTGATTCCAAGAGCTTTGTGAAATAAATTTTGACGTGAAGGCGAGATTGTTGTCTTGTAGCTAAGGGATCTGTTTTGGATTTGCACTTTCAGGCTTTCAACAAAGGTTTTCTGATGAATTTCATCTCTACTAACCCTACATCCCTTTTTAAATTGATTTTTGTGAGACTTGTATTAGTTTTATTGAGCCTAAACCTATTTTCGCGCATAAAAATAGTTTTCTTTATTATAATGGGATAAAGAACTGATCTTTTTGTGTTTAGATGATTATGAACAAAATATCTGAGGTTGATTAAGAACTGAAACTATTTTAAACATGAGTTTTAACTGAGTTTTGATGATTTACACGATGTTTTGATGTTTTTGTACATGTTTAGGGTTTACATATGATATTTAATGTGATGATTTTTGTTTCATGTGTTAGATGAACTTCAGTAGTGTTAAACAAGTTTTAAAATATATTGTACATGTTTTACAGCAAGCTAATTGAGTTAGAATCACGAGCACGACATCAAACACAGCCTGCAGGAATCAGGCTCAGGGCCTCTAGCCGGTCGACCAACGAAGCATGCCCCATCGACCGACCTGCATGTTATCACATGTGCATGTTTTGTGTTACAGTTGTTTGATTTGGGGAATTTCTAGATCAACCTACATTGTTATGCGATGTTTATTATCTGTTTAACACCTGAGATGTTGTGAGCATGAGATGATGATCCGCACATCGAGATGCGTGCATGAACACTTGATTTATGTTTTTATTTGAGATTACATGCATAGTTAAGATGCGTAACACATGTTTATGTTGATAGTGTTGGTATATCACATGAAAATGCATATTTTATCAGTTGTGGATGCTTAGTGATTAGTCGGTATACCACAATGAGACCGCGGATGAACTACACTTAGAGTTGGTAGTTTTCCCGCAATAAGACCGTGGCTGAACAACACTCTAGGATAATCGGGGTTTCCGGGTAGGGCTGATATACTTACACACCGCTGTATGATTATCTGTATACATCATTCCGGAATAGGGTGATTTACCTATCTCCGTAGAACGATTGAGTAAGGATGTTGATGCCACATGACATTATGAGTGCCTTACAAGAGTATTGTTATTTCATGTAGATATATGTATATATATATAAGTTTGCTTTATTGCTCCCATGGTAGATTTCCCGAGAGTGGGGTATGTTTTGGATACTTGGCATACATGGTATGTTCTATGGAGAATATTGTGTTGGGAGATATTCCTTATGATTGTGCGAACTACCTGAGGGTAGTTCGAGATTTTGACACTTGTTCTTTATGGTTGAGGTTAGGAGTTATAGTTTTTCTGGTATGTCTTACTTTCATTCATAGGGTTGGAATTGGTATTTAGCGATTCACAATTTGAGACATGGTATATACATGAGGGTTTCCTTGTTTGGATTATTTCGCTCGACGTACTAATTCTCGTGTTGTGGGTTTTTAAATACCAATTTCCACTTAGTGTATTATGAATAATTTTATACCTATATGTACTAACCGTATTTTTTATATACTCCTTCCCCTTTCCTCTGGGGGCGGTAGAAATGATCTTGCTAGTGCTTTGACGCTTGTTATTTTCCCCCCTTTTCAGGCAGCGAGTTAGGCACACGAAAGAGTCGCAGGTTGATGGAGATGCATAGTAGCTTCTATCTATTTTATTATATTTGTAGTTATTTTCAGAGCTCCATAGTAGTTTTTTACCCTCAGACATTAAAGTTGTGTTTTATTTTTGTAAAGGCTGAGTACCTTAGTAGGATTTTACTTGACTCTATGTATTGAGACATATTACATTGATTCAGTTTTAGAGATATTTCATATTATTTTCAGTTGGGTCTTGATGATGGTTATTTGTACATTTGTTCTGTGATCATCTTGTTCATTGTACTTCTTTATTATTCCTATGCATATTTTGTACCTACACCTGTTATTTATTTCCACTAGAGAGATAATAATTGTGATAGTAAAACGTGTTATTGCACGTTGTTGGCGTATGACAGGTTTGATATTCCTGGTTTCACCTTAGACTATAACCTTGTGTGAACTAAGGGGCGTCACAAACGTGAAGGAGCATCCTTCTGTCATCTTGAAGTTGAAGACCGTCTTGACGAGATGCATCTTGTTTGCGGCTGATGGTTACTCGTACATCTTCACGAGCGCTTCCATAAGCCCCAACGTCGTCTTCTCTTTCAATATATTATGGGTGACTGATTTGGAGAGTGACAATCAGATTTGCCCTAGAGCCTTTCATTCCAATATTTTCCAGTCCTCATCTAATTCCTCCTTCTTCTTCCCCTTAGCCGTAACCATTAACGGACGATAAAGGTCTTTCTGGTACAGATAGTCCTCCATCTACGACTTCCAGTAAGCGAAGTCTGACCCGTCAAACTTCTCAATCTTTAATTTGCTTTCCTCTGCCATAGCTCTCGCACAAATATCCTAATCGAAGCTCTCATACCAGTTGTTAGGGTTGAACACACAATCCGTGCCCTTCCGAATCTTATGTCGAAATTAGGCAAGCAGGAAATCACAGCAAATAGAAAAAACTTACTGGAAATAAAGAACAAAAGAGGAGAACGCCAGATTTAATGAGGTTCGACAAACGTGCCTACGTCCTCGGGAGCCACACCAAAAACTTTGATTAATTGAAGAAGATTACAATGGTCACAATAGACCTCTATCTTTAAGATCTCTGATCTCAAAGTGCCGTCCAAAACCCTCTTTTTCATGTTCTACATACCCTAAAACATATCAGTGTATATATAATATCCCAGCCCAAAACAGACTCTCAAATCAATTAGGAAACTCGAAGTCACGACGTCGGTCGACCGGCTCAATGGCGTCGGTCGACCGGCTCAATGGCGTCGGTCGACCGGTCAGATTGTTCATTTCCTACAGGGTTCTTGTGCACCTTTTCGATCGACCGGTGACCTAGCATCGGTCGATCGATTGACCATTCTCG
>NW_017972726.1:33353-57685 GCF_001876935.1 Asparagus officinalis
AAAAAAACTCCAAACATCCCCAAACTATTTTTATTTGAAAAATTCCACTCAATTTCAAAAATTATACGAACCCCCTTAACTATGTGGTGTAACACAAAACCCCCTAATATTTTTACATTTTTCTCACCAAATATCCTTGATGCCATTTCAGAATGTAAAATAACTGAAATACTCATTTGAAAATCAAGCCATTCAGCTATAAAAGAGACCCTCCATCGGTTAAAAAAAAAAGATCTTGATCAATTTACAATAGTTTTTCCCTCCTCTTTCTCCTCTCTTTCTCTTATCCTAAAAAATCTAACTATGTTTTATGCTAGATGGGTGTTTTGTCTCTTCTTACTCACGTACTCATCATTTGACTTGCTAGACCTAATAGTGTTAGCTTTCAAGACGTAAAGTGAGAAGAGTTCATGAGAGTGTCTCAAATTCTCAAACTTGAGGGGGGTAATCTACAATAGCTCAGATTAAAATAATTAGAAGGGTTTTCTGCGACACACTCCATATTTGAGCGGGGTTAAGTAAGAAAAGTTTAGGGGGTTCATCCAAATTTTTATAGTAAAGAGATGTTATGTACAATATACTCAAACTAGTTGTGTGGAGTTTTTTTAAGCTAACATAATTGAGAAAGATTTTATGAGACACCCTACAGTTTGGATGACGGGTGTGGTTGCTTTCTAAAATTAACCCTTGATTTTAGGTAGGGATGCTCTCAGAGGCAGTTGTAGAGGTTTTCTATAAGTACCGTAAATCAGCTGCTTCTCGCTTCCAAGCAATCCACTCAAATTCCCCTGAACTTGCCTCCTAATAATGAATACTTAAAAAACAATTTATTAATAAATCTGAAAAGCAGAACGAAAGCGGACCATCATATCCCATATATATAATAAATAAATTTTTGGAATAAATTTCAGAAAACCCATCCTATGTTTGGGTGATTAACGCAGAATAAGACCCTTAACTTTCAAATTTCAAAATACTATGGGGTATCAAAATTAAGAAGGATGTAAACTTTGGTGTACAAAAATGCACACTTAGGAAAATGTAGGGGAAAATTCTCAGTTTTTAATTACTTTTTTATTATGTAAATGAAATGGTGGTGGGCATTCTCTCGGCCTTTTAAGATTCAAATGAGTTAATTTTTATTAGTTGTCATCAAGAGGCAAGTTTAATAATCGCACATTAAAGGGATTTTTTAATATATTAAATTTCTATATTTAAATATATGATTATGATATTTTTATTAGGGTTACTTATAATCTATAATAAGGATTATAAAATATTTGATTATTAGAATTTTCTAAATTATGAATAGTTTTAATTTGATGGGAATTCTTAGGTTAATATTAAATTAGGTATTCGCGTGTAATCTTCTAATAGGATAGAGGAACATATAGATACTTATGACATGATATATATATCAGTTTTTTTGTGACTTCATGATATAACATATGTCAAATTTTTATTCATTTAAGAATTTCACCAATGTCTCTTGATATATAAAGGACGGACATGTAGGCCGCATGGCCTGTAACCAGTAGTTGCTGCGAGAAAAAATCGAATGCAATTAGACAATTTACTTCAATTAAATGTTCGTTTCGTTGAAAATGACAAAAGTTGCAATAACAATTATAAGACCTCCTTACTTGCAATGTATGATTTGCAATAAGAAAATGTATGTAAGTTAAAACTTCAAGTTATGTAATTTTAAAAATGAACCAAATATTTGGAGTCGTAATTGCGACCACTACATTGCATGCAAATGATATAGTTGCATTGCAACTAAATTTGTAGGCTAACAAAAAGCTGAATTTTGCGTTGTTTGCTTGTTTTTTTTTTTTCCGGTCCTCCGAAGCATTTTTGACACCACAAAGTTTCTTTTTTACGGGTAACGCATTATCTAGAAATATAACAAGGAAAAAAAATTCACTTGTTAGAACTTTTCCTGTTGTGCTTTCTGTTGTGCGCGGCGGAAGCTTCTCGGAACGACACGAACAATCCAAGAGATAAATCACAACTAATAAGCGAAACACAATATCACAACAAGACAACGAGTTCAACGTGGTTCGGCAAGTTGCCTACGTCCACGGGGCAATGAGGGAGGAGTTCTTACTATTAGAAATCAAGAGAATATAAATAGAGTTACAAATCTCACCGATCAAACCCTAAAACAAAACTCTAAATCTCTCACAAATCTCCCACAATTGGATGCAGCAATCCTCTCCAAAAGACTGCTCAAAATCGTCCTTGCTTAACCCTAATTAATCAGGTTTATGATTATGTATCAACTCAGAAGCGAACCGGGTCAAAAATCAAGGCCCAGCCCAAAATTAGCCTGGGTCGACCGCGCAGGTATCGCGGTCGACCGTGACGGTCGACCGAACCAAAAACTCGAGAGCGGAATCGATTACAGTCATGGCGCTGTCGACCACGGCGGTCGACCGAATCTCATCCCAAGACCAAAAATCACCTACAAGGTTCTCGCGGTCGACTGCCATGGTCGACCGCCTTCAGCTCCGAATCCCACTAGCCTTCGTGCACGTTTGCGGTCGATCGCCGCTGACTTGGGGTCGACCGCCAGTCTGCCTGGCCGATTCTCCTGAACTTCCTGCTGTTTCTCTCGCCACTTCTTCAATTCTCCACCTCGGCGATTGTTTCTACCAAAAACCGAGCCGACACCAAATCATCTAATAGTCCCTCAACAAGTTTGGGAACCAAACTAGAGATGAAACGTAATCTCCCCCCATCCGAATTAACAGGTCAAACCGGCTGCATCTGAAAGACTGCCTACATATCCTCTTGCCAAAGGAATCAAGCCGAACGTAGTTCATCCAAATGGGCTCCAAAGGTCTCAACACTGAAGAATGTTCAAAAGTTTCAAACAATAACCAAATTTCACTCCTGAAACAACTTTGATCAGCATATCTGCAAGGTTGTCATTCGTGTGGACCTTCTCCAATATGACGTCTCCATCATTCAAAACGTCACGAACAAAGTGAAATCTGACATCAATGTGCTTCATGTGCGCATGATAAACCTGGTTCTTCGCCAAATAGATAGCTGACATGCTATCACAATATACCCGAATGGTCTCCTATGCAATCCCCAAGTCCTCTAATAATCCACGCAACCACAAAGCCTCCTTCACAGCTTCAGTCACCGCCATATACTCTACCTCTGTAGTAGAGAAAGTCACTGTGGTCTGAAGTGTACATCGCCAGCATACAGGTGCACCTGCTAATGTAAAAGCATAACTTGAAGTAGACCGACACTTGTCAAGATCTCCAGCATAATCTGAATCCACATATCCAATACAATCCTATCCATTCATCTCATCCTTCTGGAATATTAAATCAACATCCACGGTGCCTCGAACATACGGTAGAATCCACTTCACGGCCTCCCAATGACCCTTCCCGGGGTCGTACATGTATCTCGATACCATGCTCACGGCCTGAGATAAATCTGGCCTCGTACACACCATTGCATACATCAAACTATCTACTGCACTAGCATATGGGACATTCGACATATAATCTCTGTCCTCAACTAAAACAGGTGACATCAACACTGAAAGCTTGAAGTGGGGAGCCAATGGTGTGCTAACTGCTTTTGCATTGCCATCAAAGCTGAATTTTCTTCAACATCATCTGCAAGTAGCTTTTCTGTGTAAGTTTCAAACTCCCTTTCACCCTGTCTCTCTCGATCTCCATACCCAATATCTTCTTTGCCTCTCTAAGATCCTTCATCTCGAACTCGGATGACAGCTCCTCTTTTAACTTTCGAATAGCCGAAGAATTCCTGAAAGCAATAAGCATATCGTCAACATATAAAAACAAATATATGTGCTCACTATCCTGTAGCTTGTGCATATAAACACATGGGTCATATGGGCTCCTCGTGTACCCATGGCCAATCATAAAGCTGTCGAATCTCTTATACCACTATCTCGTCGATTGCTTCAAACCATAAAGAGATTTCTTCACCTTACAAACCAAATCTTCCTTTCCTGCAGCTTTCAATCCCAAGTGTTGTGTCATGTAGATCTTCCCATCTAAATCACCATGTAGAAAGGCTGTCTTTATATCCATATAGACCAAATCCAAATCCAACTGTGCCACTAATGCCAATAAAATCCGTATCGACGAATGCTTCACAACGGATGAAAATACCTCATTGTAATCAATGCCCTCAAGCTGTGCATACCCCTTTGCAACCAATCTGGCTTTGAATCGAATGTCCCCAATAGAAGATCCCTCCTTCTTCGCATATACCCACTTGCAACCTACAGCTTTCTTACCCTTATGTAGATGTGCAAGTGTCCAAGTGTCATTCTTCTAAAGAGACTGCATCTCCTCCTCCATAGCTTCACTCCACCTGATCGAATCGGGACTAGACTCTGCCTCCCTGAATATGGATGAAATCATATATCAACGACCTCCACTGATAATGCATATGCGACCATGACATCATTATACCTAGCTGGCCGACGAATTACTCTCCTCGGTTTATCTGCTGCAATGGACCCATGAACATGACCTTGTTCCTAAGTCCCATAATCCATTGTATCCTCTATCTGCCTGGTTGTCATCTCATCTCCTCCCAGTGTCACCTCTATAGGAGCCTTGATGTATACAATGCTCTCTAGAGTGGGTGGAGTCATATCATCCTCCACTTGCTGTGATATCTCAACTGTCTGGTCTCCCTCCACCTACTGAGGGACTCGAGGCCTCATCATGTACGCCTCATCGAATGTGACATCTCTGCTAATAACTATCTTCTTGTCCTGTGGATCCTATAACTTAAATCCTTTGACTCCATCTCTAAATCCCACAAAGACTACTTTCCTCGCTCTCGGATTTAATTTACCATCACTGACATGGTAATAAGCTGGACACCCAAATATCCAAAGCGACTAAAAGGATCTAAACAATCCACTCTGCATCATCATACATTGCACCTTCTCCAGCAAGGTACAGTTCAATCTCTCAGCCACCCTGTTCTGTTACGGTGTCTCTCGAACTGTGAAGTGTCTTCTAATACCGTGATCCTAGCAAAACTGTAAAAACGGATCACTCTTGTACTCTCCACCGTTATTTGAACGTAGAGTCTTTACCTTTCTACCCGTCTGCAGCTCCACTTTCTTTTTCCACTCCACAAAAATATCCAGGACCTGATGTTTATGCTTCATAGGGCAGCTCCACTTTCTTTTTCCACTCCACAAAAATATCCAGGACCTGATGTTTATGCTTCATAGGGTATACCGAATTTCTTCTGGAATAGTCATCAATGAAAGTGACAAAGTAGTTGGCCCCACCAAGAGATGTGTTCTTGGAAGGGCCCTAAACATTTGTGTGAATGTAATCTAATGTACCTCGGGTGTTGTGAATAGCGATGCCAAACTTCACTCTAGTCTTCTTCCTGAGTACGTAATGCTCACACAGCTCCATCTTGTAGGTTTTAGCACCTTTCAATAGCCCCTGTTTCGCCAATGACTGTAAGGACTTATCTCCTGTGTGTCTAAGTCTCATGTACCATAAAGTGGTAGTTTCCTTCTCTGTAGTGATAGAAGCTGTCAGACCTCCTGTAACTGTCTTGCCCTTCAAGTAGTATAGGTTATTTTTCCTGACACCTCGCACACCACCATAGAACCCTTCGTGACCTTCACTGTAACCTCCTCTAAGATCACTCTATATCCAGCTGCTTCCAAAGTCCCAAGAGAAATGATGTTCTTCGTCAACTACGGCACAAACCTCACTTCCTCCAGCTCCCTAATCACTCCGTCATGCATCCTAATCTGGACTGAACCAATACCACTAATAGGACATACGTGGTCATTGCCTATAAGCACGACATCCCCTCTTTCCAGCTCCTCAAAGCTAGAGAACCAATCCCTCCTAGGGCATATGTGATATGTAGCTTCGGAATCCATCATCCACTCTGTGGAATCAGCATAGCAAACCGACGGTAGTGCAGGATACGAGTAGCCTGAAGAATCTGAATCTGAATGCTCACCAATAGCTTTTGAAACATTCACTTCTGAAGCCTGTGCAACTTTCCCTTTGTTCTTCCCGGCTTTTTTTTCACATTGGGCAGTCAATCTTCTAATGTCCTTCTTCTTTATAATACCGACATTGATTTCTACCAACACTCTTATACACACTCTTATTCTTTGTCTTTGAGCGGCTGAACTAGCGGCGGTTTGGATCACGACCTCGAACAGCTAATGCATCTCCTGATGCCTTCTCGGAGGGTTCACCATCACTCTTCCTCAACTCATAATTTACCAAGGCTGAGGTCACCTCCTTATTGCTAACTGTAGTTTTTCTATTGATCATATTTAGAACAAACGTACCATAATCATCCTCGGGCAATGAACACAAAAGTAACATCACATTGTCTTCATCCTCAACTATGATGTTCATATTGGCCATATCTGAAAGTAGCTTAGTGAAATTGTTGACATGCTCACTGATGGAAACTCCCCTCTTCATCTTGAACTGGTAAAACTTTTTTTTCAAGTGAAGCCGATTCTCAATGCTCTTCGTAAGATACTTCTCATTGAGTGTTTCCCACATCTTCTTCGTGAAGCCGATTCTCAATGCTCTTCGTAAGATACTTCTCATTGAGTGTTTCCCACATCTTCTTCGCCGACGTCTCGTTCATAACATCATAAATAAGATCCGACGTCAAGCATGACCTAATAACACCACAAGTTCTACTGTTTATCTTCCTTCAAACCTTATCCTCCATATCTGCGGGTTTTTCTTTTGACTCAAGAGTCTCCTCCAAATTCTAAGCATCCAAGGCGTCCATCACCTCACACCTCCACAATCCAAAATTGATCTTGCCGTCGAACTTCGGAACATCAATCTTCGTGTTATTGATGCTCAGACTCTATATCACCTTCGTAAGAGATGAACCTGATGCACTTGCATCTCCTATGTTGTCGATCTAACTTTTCAGATAGGAATCTTCACCGAATCCTTTGAACGAGTCTGAAGCTTTGATACCAATTGTTGTGCGCGGCGGAAGCTTCTCGGAACGACACGAATAATCCAAGAGATAAATCATAACTAATAAGCCAAACACAATACCACAGTAAGACAACGAGTTTAACGTGGTTCGGCAAGTTGCCTACGTCCACGGGGCAAAGAGGGGGGGGGGAGTTCTTACTATTAGAAATCAAGAGAATACAAATAGATCGAGTTACAAATCTCACCGATCAAACCCTAAAAAAAACTCTAGATCTCTCACAAATCTCCCACAATTGGATGCAGTAATCCTCTCCAAAAGACTGCTCAAAATCGTCCTTGTTTAACCCTAATTAATTAGGTTTATGGTTATATATCAACTTAGAAGCGAACCGGGTCAAAAACCAAGGCCCAGCCCAAAATCAGTCTGCGATCGACCGCGGCGGTCGACCGCGCAGGTATCACGGTCGATCGTGTCGGTCGACCGAACAAAAAACCTGAAAGCAGAATCGATTACAGTCATGACGCGGTCGACCGCGGCGGTCGACCGAATCTCATCCCGAGACCAAAAATCACCTACATGGTTGGTCCTTGCGGTCGACCGCCTTCAGCTCCGAATCCCACTGGCCTTCGTGCACGTTCACGGTCGACCGTCGCTGACTTGCGGTCGACCGCCAGTCTGCCTGGCCGATTCTCCTGAACTTCCTGCTGCTTCTCTCGCCACTTCTTCACTTTCCCAATAAAACAACTATGGCTGCGTGCGCAGCTTCATATAGGCCAACCTGGTGAGTTCCCTAGTTAGACATAGCCCAACATGCTCTGCACAACTATTATTTGTTTAATTTCACTATTCATTCATTGCATATTACAGAGTAATCTAATATTATCAGTCGATATCTTTACAACATTAACAACGAATATAATTACAATTTTAAACTATATATGAACTCAGATCCCTTCACTTGGGAATCACTGTAGAACTATATATGAACCCAAATCCCTTCACTTGGAATCCCAGCATTCACGACGAAAACCATGTAGTACCCCGACGGCGCCACGAACCCATTGGCTGGTGCAGTCACTTCAATTTCATACTCAACAGTTCCCTCAGTCGTCGAGACCTTCGATATCTCCAGAAGCAGCAATCTCTGATTCATAGAGAACGAGTGTGTCGAAAACGCCGGCGCTATCATCGTCACCCAAACTCCTCTTCGACTCATAATCTCCAGGGCAAACTGCAACGTAAACTTGGTCCCGTGACTCAATTCCGATGGCGATGACAAAATTTTAGGTCGAAATTTCGAATACTCTGAATTCATGTAGTCCGGCAAGAACGCTTCCAAGCTGAGCTCCGTCGGGTACTCGACCCCCGAGAATTCGTAGCCAACGTGAGGATTGCTGCCACCGACAAGGATTCTACCGTCACGAAGCAAAACAGCAGATGAATGGTAGAGCCTTGGGGTTTTCGATGGCTGCAAGATTTGAAATCGGGGGCCGACGTTGGCTTTTGGTGTGTATATTACAGGACTAAGGACTGGATTCTGCCCGTTTTCCCAACCAGCGGTCCCCGCACCAGCACCGTTGATGATGAGAACCTGCCCTGTTGGGAGAAGAACCATGTCGCCCATTACTCTAGCCATCGGCATCGTCTCCATCGACCACGATGGTGATTCGTCGGTGATTTTTATACGACCACATGTTTTTAACGCTTCGAGGTAGGTTTTATTTACTTGCGCGCTGTGGTACGATCCTTTCGGTGCTCCACCGCAGATCATGACTTCTGCTTCCAACCCTGAAGGGTCTAATGGAAGAAGGACCGACGATCCGGAGCTTGGATAGTTCCGAGGATCACCATCAGGCATCACCGGATAGTTCCTCAGCACGAGATTCCTAGTGTAGTCGAAGAGAATTGCACGGTTGTTGGCAAAAATGAAGAGATTTCCGTCGACATTGAGATGAACGAACGGGTAGATATTGTTCTCCTCCCGATCCAGTGTTTGTCGGAGAAGGGGAAGGTCAAACGGACCGGAGCTCAACCCGTCCGACTTTGGATAGAACTCGTAGTTGAACTGCCTTCGCCCACCTATGATGATGGCTCGGCCATCGGGAAGTATTTGGTTCGTAGCATACCACCGACGGACGGCGAGGCTGGGGTTGATCTCGTCCCAATCACATTTTCCGTCTTCCTCATCGCATGGTCTGAGCACACGCACGGCACGGTCACCGTCATTGTATCCGCCGGTTTGGATTAGGAACCCGTCTGTGTTGACGGTGCCTGACGAGCACCAAGTGTCGGTGAGGATCGTTAGAGGTCGGTAGGTGTTCGTACCAACATTGTATTCGATTGAGTGAGCCGTGCAGTCGACCTTTAGGGCTTGATCGTTTGGGTCGTGGCGGCAGTTGCCTTTAGGGAGAGAGAGGTTTGATCGGCCGAAATCGGTTCGGTCGAAGATCACGACTCGGTCGTTGTGGCAGAGTGGAAGAAGAAGAAGGATAGGATGACGAACGAGAGCGATGGCATCGTGTTCATTTACTGTGAAGAGCAAGTTTGCTAGCTGCACGAAGTTAGCAATAGTGCTGCATTTATATATACTGTAGTTTCTGCAAAGGGCGGGCAAAACGCAAGGAGTTTGGTACTTTTGTAGGAAGGCCACCGTTGATTAGTTTGCGGGGTTTTCGACGTCTCTTCTGAGTTTTAGCCTCTATTAACAAACTAGTTTCGTCACTCAAACCGTAATATCAGATATCAGATATTGATACCGAAGTCTTTGCTGTTGGGTACACGGAAGCTCGATCGATCGCCTCTGATGTTCAATGATCCGTACGTCGCGAATGTGACAAGGACTGTGTACCTAGCTCGAAATTACGTAGGCTTACACTTTGCAAAGTAAGCCCTGTTTAACAATGATTTAAGTAATAACATATTTTAAAAAAATTAATATATATTAATATATATATATACTAACACACCAACCACTGGTTTGTATGAATCCGACAAGTGACAGCGCGCTGTTTTTTTCCTTTATCCTTTTTAACATTAATATTCAACTTTTCAACTATTAAACATATTTTTTCAGCCTGGGTACATCATGTATCATTATCCCTACAACAATCCTACAAAAATTAACTCACATAACTTTGTATATTTATGTTTTTCGTGGTTCGGTAAGGTGGGGGAGCTTTCAAAGGTTCCCTATAGCTTTATATCAGACCACCCAGGATAGTGATCATGCGAGTTGTACATGAAGGTTATTTTCTTTCTCTTATTGTATACATTGCTAAATTGAGAAATTCCCCTAAACCAAGAGTAGTTGAAAAGCTATGTTGTTTTTCTCTATTGCTGGAAAGATTCCTCAGCTGGAAGAAAATGGTAGTTGACGTTTCTTTGTACATCTTACTTTAAGAAAGAAAATTTCCATTTATTGCCAGAATAGGCAGCCATCTTTATTTTGATGTCTACTCTCATCGGTTAACACCTAAGTGGTGATTAAAGGATCAGAAGGTAAAAAAGTTTGGCAAGCTAGTCTCATCTCTCTCCTCGATCTCCTTTCTTTAATTTTGCCAAGTAAATTTTACTTTAGCATTTCACCAATATTCGGTTGATAGATATGAAGTTTGCCTATTTGTTCTTCGGAATAGAATTGAATAAGGATATGCTGTCTGAAAAAAGTTTGCTTCTAATATGATAAACTGATTGCTACAACAATCATGAACATGGAGCTGGGCTAATTCAGTACCTTCAATTTTGGGGTCTTGAAGAACATAATGAAACTAAGCCAAAACACTACATGATGCATGCATGGTTCTCTAACATGAAGGTCCTGGAGGAGGTGGATGTCCTTGGAAAAATGCATTGAGCTTCATATCTAAATTATCAAATTTCTTGATTAAATCCTCCTGATTACTAATGATGTAAGTGTTCTGAGCATAAAGGGCTCGCTGACCAGTCTCTAACTCAAGGATGCATGCAGACAATATGTTATATTACACATCCGAGAAGCAGGAAGGTTCTGATTACATTTGAGGTGGTTGTTGGCTAGAGGAAGGTTCTGATTGCATTTGAGGTGGTTGTTGGCTAGAGGAAGGGCCTGCATGACTTGAAAATCATGGAATATTTTGGAATTTGTTCTTGAGGAGGGTGATGCTCATCTTGAGGATTTTAACCATGAAGTTCAAAATTAGTTAACATCATCCTAGTTAGGGCATTAGAGTCAAAGAACTCAATTGAACGAACTACAGAATTTTCTGACTCAATATCTGTTAGCCCTTATGTTTTGCTGATGATTTACAACCACCATTATCGGTACTAATTGCTTGTTGAGTGATATTATAGTTCATATATATATATCAAGCTTGTTAGTACCACTTACGGAGGATTGGATGGAATATGAGCTATAACGAAGATATCTAAAGGAGGAGGAGACAATGTGATGAAGCATGTGTTAATCAAGAACAACATATACAAGTGAAAGCTTCATCAACTTTAAGCAATATCAAGACTCAAAGACATGTAATTCTATGTGAGGATATTTGCTAGTTTTTTTCTTTTCTCTCTAGTGCTAGAATATAGGTAAGTAGTTGTAGATTTCATTTGAAACTATTAGGATATCACACACACGTTTTCATACTTATACTTTTGAGCGTTTTTGTCAAAATATTGTTTTTCACAAGTATAAGGACCTATTCGCAAAATTTCTTTTCTAAACAGTTTGTTTTTAGTATTAAAAATATTTTACAAAGTTTCACAATGTTTAGAAATCAATTGAGTATTTTTACAGATTTTTTAAAAAAATCAAAAACTGTTTTAACAACTGTTTTGTCAAGTATCAGTTTGCGGTCGACCGTCACGGTCGACCGCCTTGAGTCCAGAGACTTAGAATATTTTTCTGAGGCTCACAGTCGACCATGACGATCGACTGGATGTAGTCCAGAGACTCAGTATGCTCTTCAGAGGCTCGCGGTCGATCGTGACGGTCGACCGGATGAAGTCCAGAGAGTTTCGCGGTCGACCGCCACGGTCAAGTTTCTGTAGTTTCGTACAGTCGACCGTGAAATTCCCATAGTCGACCACCGTTCACCCCAACGGACATTTTCGGTAGAGTTTCAGAAAATCATTTTTACGGGATTTTGGGGGATTTGGGTATGGGTTTTTGCAGCTGTTCTTTTTCCTATATAAACCATTCTACCCCTCTTCTCTTAAGTGCTCTTGTCTATTGAAAAAATCTCGTTGTCTTGTTTTACTGTTTTCAAAAGAGCCTTAAACTTTCAATCCTATTTTTCTCTGTTTTTAAGTTCACATCCCAAGCTTCAAGTATGATCTCTCTCCTTGCCATAGGGTTACTGTAAAGAGAGAGATTTTACATCATTTACTACTGTTGTGAGCATGATCTTGTGGAGATTAACTGTGTGGTAGTGAGATCTTGTGGAGATTAACTGTGTGGTAGTGAGATCTTGTGGAGATCGTTGTGTAGAAGAAGTTCCGATTTCCAAACCGAGTTGTGTAGTGGATTCTCCTCGAGAGTGGGGAGCGGGGACGTAGGTCAGCGGACCGAACCTCGTTAACACATCGTGCGTCGCTTGGATAACGATTTCTAACCTTATCTCATTTACTTTGGTTATTCATTTTGTGGTGTATTGTTTGTCTCATTTTTATTGCACAATTATTGCCTTAAGACCCTAATCACCCCTCCTCTAGGGTCCAACAATATCGACATGAAATTTATCAAAGACCTTTATTAAAAATGCACCATAAGGAAGAAATCCTTTTGGTATAGTCAAAAGATTGTCATAATAAACTTCAGCCTAATTACCTTGGATATTTCCCATTATAGCATATAAGACTTTTGCTAAATCTAGGAAAATAAAATGAAAACTCCCAGTTTTTAGAAACATATTATAGGCTAAGATTCGAGCAATGAAACGAGGAATTGGACGAAGTTTATTTGATTTATTTAAAGGTTTGTCATAACCCGGAAGAAAAATATGATTAGATAGCAAATTTTCATCATTCATTTTGATTGATCTAAGAGATACACCTTTGAAGGGAATGTTAAAAAATTTTCCAATTGACTAAGAAGTCAATTCAATTTCTTTCCCTTTCACAAGTGTAGTTAATTTTTTAGTTCAGCTAATAGTTCCTACACGAGTGATATTTGTGAAGAACAGTTGAACTAAAAAAGGATAAGTGGGTTTTTAATTTTCGGATGAAAATAACTCGAGCAATCCCACATTTTCAAAGTATGAACCAAAGTTCTAAGGGATGAAATCATCAAATTTCACAAAACGTCCTAGAAGAACTTCAAATTTAGATATATTGTTAAAGTCTTCAAGTAAATCAGGACTTTTTAAATAGATAATGATTTCATCATTAACACTTGTATGAACTTACTTAGCCTTCTTTGCTCTAGAGATGATAATTCAAAAACAAGAACTTGGAAAAATCAAGTTGAAGAACTTACCAAGGTGATGAGAACCCTAGAAATAGACGTAGTAGTCGACCAATACTGGTTGTAGTCGACTACAAGAACTGAAAAACTCAAGAAAAACAAGGAACTTGAGGAAATTTTTTGGAGAAAATGAAAGATTGATATGATGCCTTAACCTGGATTCGGTGGGTTCTGAAGTGGGGAAGAAGAGGGATCGGTTTTGGTAAGTGAGAGAGTGGGTAGTTTAGGATTTAGGGTAGTTTTTGTAACTTAAAAACATATAGTCAAAGATTAGATCAAAAAATCAAATGTATGGTTTAGATTTGATCTAAATAGAATTTGATATAGGGTTAGGATTGATCAGGTTAAAAAAGAGTGGTTGAGATGAAGTTCACTTAAGTAGAATGAGTATTGGGTTTTGGATTTGATAGATAAAAAATCCAAAATGCTGAAAAACTGTAAATGTGAAAAATCTGTGTATGTAGTCGACTACTAAGAAAAATAGTCGACTACACTATAATCAACAGAATTCCAGATTTCAAATTTAACTCAGAATAGTCGACTACAGGTCAAATTAGTCGACTACACTGTAATCGACAGAATTCTGGATTTCAGATTTAACTCAGAATAGTCGATTACAGGTCAAATTAGTCGACTACACTGTAATCAACAAAATATCTTATATGCAATGCTTGTGCATGTAGTCGACTACTAACTTGATTAGTCAACTATTAAGGCTGAATTTGCATATGTATTGATTTTAAAACTTAGTTTAAATCTTCCAAAGAACATATACCTAATTCTCTTCTTAATTTAACAATATTTCTTCTTTTAAAGGTTTTGATAATATATCAGCAATTTGTTTATCGGTTGAAATAAAATCTAAAGAAATAACACCTTTTAGTACTTTATCACGTAAAAAATAATATCTTATGTCAGTATGTTTTGTACATGAATGTTGAATAGTATTTTTAGATAAATTAATGGCACTAGTATTGTCACACATTATTGATGATGTGGGACAAACTATACCATAATCAGATAAAGTTTGTTTTATCCATAAAACTTGAGCACATGTAAGACTAGCAGTAATATATTCTGCTTCAGTAGTTGATAATGATACTGAATTTTACTTTTACTAAACTAAGATGTCAAAGGAAATGACATGTACCACTTGCACTTTTTCTATCGGATTTACATCCGGCAAAATCAACATCACTATATGATAATAAGTCAAATGTGCTATTCTTAGGATAAAATAAACCACAATCTGTAATATTTTTAAGATATCTAAAAATTCTTTTCACTACTTTAAGATGAGATTCTTTAGGATTAGATTGAAATCTAGCACATAAACATATACTAAACATAATATCAGGTCTACTTGCTTTAATGTAAAGAAGTGATCCAATCATACCTCGGTATAACTTTTGATCAACATTCTTATCATTTTTATCTTTATCAAGTAATTTAGTTGTACTCATTGGTGTTGGTTTTCTTGTTGTATTTTTCATTCCAAAGCGTTTGAGTAATTCTTTAGCATACTTGCTTTGGTTGATGAAAATTCCTTCCTTTAATTATTTGATTTGTAGTCTAAGGAAGAAATTTAGTTCACCCATGTGACTCATTTCAAATTCATCCTGCGTAGCCTTAGCAAACTCTTGACAAAGATCATTGTTAGTAGAACCAAATATTATATCATCTACATATATTTAAATTAATAGTATATCTTTATTTATTTTTTTTATATAAAGTGTAGAATCAACTTTTATAATTTCAAAACAAGAAGTTAAAAGAAAATTCTTTAATCTATCATACCAAGCACGGGGTGATTGTTTTAGACCATATAATGCTTTCTTATGTTTGAAAAACTTTCATTTTCAAAACCTAGAGGTTGTTCTACAAAAACTTTTTCTTTAATAAAACAATTTAAAAATATACTTTTAACATCTATTTGATATAATTTAAAATTTATAAAATATGCAAATGCAAGTAAAATTCTTATAGATTCTAAACGAGCAACTGGTGCATAGGTTTCGTCATAATCAATACCTTCTTCTTGATTATATCCTTGTACAACTAATCTGGCTTTGTTTCTAACAACTTGTCCAGATTCATCTAATTTATTTCTAAATATCCATTTGGTTCTAATAATAGACTTATCTTGTGGGCTAGGTACAAGATCCCAATATTATTTCTTATAAATTAGTTTAGTTCATCTTGCATAGCAATTATCCAAAAATTATCAAGTAAAACTTTTTTTATATTTTTAGGTTCAATAATAGAAATAAAAACAACATGAGCAATCAAATTAAAATGAGATCTAGTAGTAAATTTATCAGAAATATTACCAATAACCAAATCATGTGGATGATTTCTAACTTCTACAAAATCCTTTGGTAAATCATTTTGTAAATTATCATCTTTTGAAATATCTAGCATTGGAGTATCATGAATAGAATCAACTAAATCTTCATCATTATTTAAAAAAATAGGTGTTTTTGTAAAACTTTCATCAAAAGAAACATACATAGATTCTTCAATGACTATTTTTCTTTTGTTATATATTCTATAAGCTTTACTATGATTAGAATATCCAACAAAAATTCATTCGTCGGATTTAGAATCAAATTTGTCCAAGTTATCTTTTGTGTTTAAAATAAAGCATTTACAATCAAAAACTTTAAAATAAGAAACTTTAGGAATTTTATCATAAAACAACTCATAAGGTATTTTCTTTAAAATAAGTCTTAATAATATTCTGTTTAGAACATAACATGTTGTAGAGACAAGCTTCCACCCAAAAGTACTTTGGTAGGTTACTATCACACAACATGGTTCTACCACATTCTTGTAAAGTTCTATTCTTCTTTTCTACAACTCTATTTTGTGGAGCCGCTCGAGGAAAATAAAAAGTATAAGAAATACCATTTTTCTCACAAAAATTTGCAAAATGTTCATTCTCAAATTCTCCTCCATGATAACTACTTATAGTAATAATAGAAAGAGACTTTTGTTTTTGAATCCTTTTGCAAAAAATAGAAAATTCATTAAAAGCATCATTTTTATATTTAAAAAATATTACCCATGTAAATCTTGAAAAATCATCAACAAGTACAAATGCATATCTGCTTCCATTTAATGATGCTACTCTAGAAGGACCAAAAAGATCAATATGAATCAATTCTAGTGATTTACTTGTAGAAATTGTTGGACCCTAGAGGGGGGGTGATTAGGGTCTTGTGCTAATCTAATACCAAATAATAGCAATTAAAATTATGTTGATCAATATGTTCTTGCAAGAGATAGATATGGACAATAAGAACAATAAGAATACGCACAAATAAAATATGAGACAAGCAAAACACAAACACACGATATGTTTACGAGGTTCGGTCCCCACGACCTACGTCCTCGCTCCTCACCTCGAGGAGTTATCCACTATCACAATCCGGTTTGGAAGCCAGAACTTCTGCACACTCGGTTTACAAGTTCACCGAAAACTCTCACACTACACAATCACTCAACAATCACACTTTACACACTAAGTGTAGGAATCTAGCCCGTGTCCTCCTCCTCAAGTGCTCGATTACAACCTCTCCCTAGGTTCGTCAATCGACGCCACTCCTATTGGATTTGACCCCGTCTCTCTCTCCTCACACTTCTCTCGGTGTACAAGTGTATTACAAGTGATTCTCACAAACAAAAGTTAAATACAATGATTTGTTCTCAATTAACAAGTGAGAACATAATAAAGCTCACACTCACTAAATCACACATCACAACCCACAATATGTAATATGGAAATATCAAGCTCAATAAGTGTGTGTGATAATAGTGAATCAAACTCAATAAATAACTTAATGAATATAGCTAATCAATTGAAAGTGAGATAATAAGCTATATGGAAAGAGTTTAGAAAAACTTCTCAATAAACAAGAGGAGCTGAAGAATATGATCCCAATGGAATATGAGAGCCTCTTCTTGTTGTAGAAAACTTTCTCTTGAAAACAGATTAACGAAACACTTCTTAAACAGCTCTTAAACGTGATTAATATCTTGCTAAACAGTAAACTTGGATTTCTTGATTGATGGAGAAGAAGAGCAGCAATAGGGTATATATAGCACCCAATACAACAGCTAGAAATAGGTGAAAGACCAAAAAGCCCATTTGAAAAACTAGCCGTTAGGCTCAGTTTGTCAACTCGTCGGTCGACCGGTACGGTCGACCGATTAGTTCAAAAACCTGGGAAAACAATGTTTTAAAGCTGGCGGTCGACCGACGTAAATTTCGGTCGACCGGAAAGAAATTTCGGTCGACCGACGGAAATTCCGGTCGACCGGAAAAACACAAGAAAATTTCTCAGAAACCAGACAACCGTCGGTCGACCGTATCGGTCGACCGAAAACTGATATAGGTAAAATGACAGGTTTTGGGCAGTTTTGAAAATTCGTTAAAAATATCAATTCATATCCAAAAATAGTGAAACTTTGGGGAAAGTTTATAAATGATGAAATGAACATGTTTGAAAAGGAATTTTTGGAAAAACAAATTTCATTTGTGAAAACTACCTGTTTTTGAAAAATGCTTAGAAAACCTGTATTTTTATGAAAGTGAAAGATGATATAGGACTTGTAAATATTCATATATATATATTGTGCATATATTATATGTATATAATAAAGTATGAGAGAGATGTAAACAAGAGATAAAGATATTTTATCAACGTTTAATGAAAAATCATCTATATGATAGAAAACGTCAAAAATCATGTTAAGTGTATATATATTGAGCTTATAAAGAAAAGGCTCCCCCTGTCAAATAGACTGAATGACATCAATAGAGCATATATACAGGAGCTAAACCGACAACTATCCATCAAACTTATGCATAATAAAAAATATGCAAGAAACAAAACATGGTTATTGTCTTAACCATGCATTGATCATGAAATGATAAACTAGCATAAGCAATTTACAAATCATCATTTAGGCATCATAGATGTGCATGAAAATACAAAACTTAAACATCATATAGGCAACTTATGATAAGCAACTATTTGCTACACACCAAAAACATGAGAGTTATTCTATATAGGCATTGATTCATAAAAGAAATAACCTGAACATAATAAGCCACAAAGAACATCATATAGGCATTAGAAGCAACATATTTTTGCATAAATATAGGTTTGTTCACGAGATAGCAAGTCATACATAAAACGTCACACAAAACCATACATAGTTGTTCCACAAAGCATCATAGAGTTATTACACTCAAATAAAAACAGAGTTATCAAGTTTTTACAACCCAGAAGAAAGCATAAAAACATCACAGGAAGAGACTCAATCAGTCATCACCTCCTCCAACATCATCACTATCACCATCTCCACCATCATCACCACCACCATCACCATCACCATCTGAGCCATCAGCAGAATCCTCACCAGAATCAGACTCAGAATTAGAAGGGATCCCGAGAGACTGACGCTGGTATGAAAGAATAGTCCTAACATCCTTCTGAATAGATGTGACACGAGTCTCAAGGCGATCAAGACGGTCACAAATCTCAGAAGTGGAAGAAGTGGAAGAGGTCGAGGCTCTAGAACGGGAGTGAGAAGATGGTGTGGAGTCAAGAGATATTTGCATTCTGGAAAGGGAAACTTTATCAAAGAAATCTCTTGTGGATTCAACCTTAGGTTCATTAGTGAGGTCAACATTGAAATGTTGAAAGATGAGAGTGAAGAAGGAACCAAACGGTAGAAACTTGGTATGTTTAGATGCCATGTTATTGATAAAGATAGTAGCCCAATCAACTTTGATTTTAGCAAAGATGGCATAAACAGCATTAATCTTGTCAGAGGCGAAGTGATCAAAACTCCCAGTCTTGGGAATCAAATTATGAGCAATAATTCTAGCAATTAGTTTGGCAATGGGATTAAGGGAATTATTGTTCATAGGATATGAGCATCCAGGTGAAAACATTTGATGATTGACTGAAGGATCACTAAGCTCAATAGACCTAAGTTCAACGTCACTTGTTGGGATTTGAAGAATCCCCGCAAGTTCGTTGGCAGTAAAAGCTATTGCCACATTTTTAACAGAAGAGGAAATGGTCAAGCTGCCATCAGCAGAGGATGATGTGGACATGTTAGCATAAAACAGATAAACAAGAAATGGATAATAAGGAACTTTATGACTTTCATCAAGCAATTTATCCAACCCAACATTATGAAGAATAGACTGAGTGTTATAGATGACCAGTTCAGGATACTTGATATACCTAGTTGGGAGAATCTTCAGTTTACACAGTTCCCTATATTTCCTAACAAGAGGTTTAAACAACAGATAATCCTCATAATGTGAGGCTTTTACAGAGGAGGAACTAGATTCGGGTTTAGACCTCTTTTTGGGTGGCTTGGGAGGCATGATAAGTTAGGGGTTTGAAAAGATTAGTGACTTTCATCAAGCAATTTATCCAACCCAACATTATGAAGAATAGACTGAGTGTTGTATATGACTAGTTCAGGATACTTGATATACCTAGTTGGGAGAATCTTCAGTTTACACAGTTCCCTATATTTCCTAACAAGAGGTTTAAACAACAGATAATCCTCATAATGTGAGGCTTTTACAGAAGAGGAACTAGATTCGGGTTTAGACCTCTTTTTAGAGGGCTTGGGAGGCATGATGAGTTAGGGTTTTAAAAAGATTAGAGAAATTTTTCAATATCCTGTAAACAAAAACCAATATAGAGCAAATTAACAAATAGCCCTAGAACAAAAACATTACCTAGCAAAAACTGTCAGAAAATGATGAAGAAATAAAATTCCGGTCGATGAAGCCAGGCGACCGTGAAGAGTTTTCGCAAATTTGGGAAAAATGACGAAATGAGGAGAAGGAGAAGGGTCGGGTCAAGGAGATGAAGAGGGAACGGTTGGGATTGATCCACGAAGGGATGGGCGGTGATGAGCAGTTCGGGTCTAAAACAGAGACCAAATAAAAACCGAAACCCAGTAAAAAGAAAACCTCGCTGCTGTAGGAATATAATTTCGGTCGACCGACGCGGTCGACCGGAATGCTTACAGATAATCGTCGGTCGACCGGGTCGGTCGACCGCGAGAGAATGTGCAGCAAAGGAGATTTTGGAAATATGTTTTGAGAGTTTTTACAATATAGACCTTTTAGAAATATGTTTTATAAAATATTAAAGGTTTTATAAGGTATATATAAGTGTTTTTAATTATAAAAACATACAAATAATTTATTTTTAACATTAGGAATATAATTTTTCATTCAAAGCCAAAAAAAAATTATTCAAAACAAAAACAAAACAAATCATTAAAAAATACTATATAAGTCTCTTTGGTACCCAAATCATTTTGGTATCACTAGAACTTGGGACATGAGCCCTATCATTTAAATCCAAGGTCCTAGGGTTATGAACCCGTTTGGGCGTATTTTGTGCACCAATACGATTAATGTAGAGGTTTGAATGGTTTGCGTTGACCAAAATAGAATGTACGTGGTTCATTTGCAAAAATAGATTTTCCTTTGTAATTATTTTGCAAACGAGAATTTCTTTTCAAATCGAAACAAAACATGGCCAAATGACCAAAACGACCACAATAATCACATTTATACACATGAGCATGTTTATGATTTACACTATGTGTGTGTACATGTGTATGTGATGATGAAGCTTGATGGGATGCACACTCATGTATAGGCTTGTCAATTTTTGGTGCATTATGACAAAATTGAGCTAAATAGCATTTAAGACCGCAAATAGAACATTTGTGAATTTTGTCATACATATGTGCATAGTGAATAGGTTTCTTGGAAGAATTAACATTAACCTTTGTACATAAGTCCATAAGTTTTTTATTATTAGCAATACAAGTGTTGAATCTAAGGTAGATATTCTTTTTCTCATTTGATTCAACTCATCATTGTGCATACAAGTATTGCTACTAGAAGTAGGATAAACAAGATTACTCATCATAGATTTTAACTTATCTACTTCTAACATAGCATCACGTTTTTCATGAAGCAAACTAGCATTTTCAATTTTCAAATTTTCATTGCATTCTTTAAGAATTATATTTTCATTTGCAATAAAATTAAACTTAGTAGCTAGTGTTTCATGAATAGATTTTATATTAACATACTTACTTTTTACATCAATATAGCTATTGTGTAATTTTTCAAACTCAAGAGCAAGTTCATCAAAAGTAATAGTATCATCGTTATCGCATACCTCACTAGGGTTATTACCTAGTGGTATTGTACATGGGGATGAGGCTTCCTTAGAGCTCAAAGCGGGATTTTCCAACGCCTCTTGAATAGCCTCCAATTTTCCTTCATGTGCTTCAATAAGTTTCCATAAAGCATAAGCACTATCAAAATTGGCAAGTTTGTTAGAAAATGATGAGTGAAAAGCGCTAATCAAATATCCTAACAAAAGCTTATTCATGTTAAACAATCTTTTGTCATTGTCACACCATTTTGATTTTTCCAAAATAGGAACAACATAAGCATCCTCAATAATTTTTCATAGATCAAATTGATTAGATTGAACGAAAAGTTTAAATCTAATACGCCATTGAGCATAGGGAAAAATATCCAAACGAGGAGCAATATTAATAGCATATCCTAAGCAAGATGAATCATTCATATCCATAGAGATAAAATGCAAGAGGCACAATAATCAAAATTAGATTAGCACTAATAAGATAACTTGGATCTTTAACTCAAGGCGGTTAGTCCTTAAATCAAAGAGCACCAGGCTTTGATACCAATTGCTGGACCCTAGAGGGGGGGTGATTAGGGTCTTGTGCTAATCTAATACCAAATAATAGCAATTAAAATTATGTTGATCAATATGTTCTTGCAAGAGATAGATATGGACAATAAGAACAATAAGAATATGCACAAATAAAATATGAGACAAGCAAAACACAAACACACGATATGTTTACGAGGTTCGGTCCCCACGACCTACGTCCCCGCTCCTCACCTCGAGGAGATATCCACTATCACAATCCGGTTTGGAAGCCGGAACTTCTACACACTCGGTTTACAAGTTCACCGAAAACTCTCACACTACACAATCACTCAACAATCACACTTTACACACTAAGTGTAGGAATCTAGCCCGTGTCCTCCTCCTCAAGTGCTCGATTACAACCTCTCCCTAGGTTCGTCAATCGACGCCACTCCTATTGGATTTGACCCCGTCTCTCTCTCCTCACACTTCTCTCGGTGTACAAGTGTATTACAAGTGATTCTCACAAATAAAAGTTAAATACAATGATTTGTTCTCAATTAACAAGTGAGAACACAATGAAGCTCACACTCACTAAATCCCACACCACAACCCACAATATAATATGAGAATATAAAGCTCAATAAGTGTGTGTGATAATAGTGAATCAAAACCAATAAATAACTTAATGAATATAGCTAATCAATTGAAAGTGAGATAATAAGCTATATGGAAAGAGTTTAGAAAAACTTCTCAATGAACAAGAGGAGCTGAAGAATATGATCCCAATGGAATATGAGAGCCTCTTCTTGTTGTAGAAAACTTTCTCTAGGTTTTGGGCAGTTTTGAAAATTCGTTAAAAATATCAATTCATATCCAAAAATAGTGAAACTTTGGGGAAAGTTTATAAATGATGAAATGAACATGTTTGAAAAGGAATTTTTGGAAAAACAAATTTCCTTTGTGAAAACTACCTATTTTTGAAAAATGCTTTGAAAACCTGTATTTTTATGAAAGTGAAAGTTTGATATAGGACTTGTAAATATTCATATATATATTGTGCATATATTATATGTATATAATAAAGTATGAGAGAGATGTAAACAAGAGATAAAGATATTTTATCAACGTTTAATGAAAAATCATCTATATGATAGAAAACGTCAAAGATCGTGTTAAGTGTATATATATTGAGCTTAGATATCATCATACAATATATGTAAGTAAACTAAACAAATACCTAGGTAAATCCACGCAGATGAACTTGAATCTTTAACGCTTTATTGACGCGTGTTGAAATACCTGAAAAAAAAAACATAAACACAAAACACTAGAAAAACTTATTAGTAATAAATTGTTTGTCAAATCATCATCAAAACTATAGGGTCAACAGAAATTACATCTTTAGATTTGAAAGATAATTTATGTATTTTTCCTTGTTGACATGCATCACAAAAATTATCTTTATAAGAAAGCTTAGGTAAACCTTTAACAGAATCATTCTTAGAAATTTTAGAAATATGTTTAAAGTCACATAACCAAAATATTTATTCCATAAAATAGAATCATTAGAAGATGCAAGAAGATAACGTTCATTAGAAATGTTCTTCATAGATAAAAATATTGTCACGCCCCGCTTCCCAAAATACCCGGGAATCGGAACGTGAACAAGCCCGCGACGTATTAGATTGAGAAGAAATATACACTATCTCTTTCTTTTCTTCTCAATCCAATACGCTAAGCGTCTAGAAACAATATAATACGAAGTCACATGTCCCCGATCACACATAGCAAGAGTATAAAGACAACCCGGAATAAAAATAGACATATCATCAATGGTAAATCATCCCAGACATAAAATATGGGTCACACATACCCTTATTACAACAACAGTTCAACTAGGAAATAAGAAATACATAGTCCATAATAAAAGGAAAGTACTATAAAAATAACTAAATCTCTCAAAATACTAAAAGAGAAATACTGCATAAATAATCTAATATCCCTCAACAACTACAGAAAAAATGTCTAAGCTCCCGCTTGCTCTTCTGCTCCATCTGGAATACACTCCGGCTACAAGGCATCTCCATACTGGACCTGTCTGTCATCTAAATCTGACGTACACCAGAGAAAACAGGTGTACGTCAGGTGCATGGCGCACGGCAAGA
>NW_017972726.1:58218-59430 GCF_001876935.1 Asparagus officinalis
TAACAAACTAACCCAGTGCGTATCGGTTCACTGGCCCAACAGACTAACCCAGTGCGTATCGGTTCACTGGAGCGACCCTAGAGGATACATAAACAGTCACGTCTAATCACATGTACCAAGATTTCCCATCCCGGCTCTTCTTATTTTCTAAGCCAACAACACACAAGCCTCTAAATCTTATTCATGTCACACAGATCACTATAGTCATAAACTCCTAAGGATTCTCAATTATAATAAAGAATGATAAATGCAATAAATACTAATTAACAGTGTCGTGGATCATGAACAAGAATCGTGAACAACTACTAATAACAGTTCAAGATGAAATTACATCTATTAAATAAATATACATGAAATATCGAAATTTCCAATCATCATGCTCATAAATTTATTAATTCCAAAATAAATCCTTTTAATTTATTTCTCATAAATTATTCAAAAATAACCTTTTAAATATATTATTATTATTATATATTATTCCATATGAACAGTAACTGTTTTATTTTTTTTCTTTTTAATTATTCTAATTTTCTTTTTCGATAACAACTCTTAAAATTTATCTAGCTTTCAAAATGCAAGCTTGTCATTTTATATTCATCATTTCACAAGTAATCTACCACAATAATACTTAACAACATTCATCATCATCCCACGCATAATATCATAATCTAAACAACATATATAATAAATAACATATATAGAAATTGTAATGGTAATGAGGTGATGCGGGATCTTGCTGACGACATGTGAAAATACCGCACTAGTGTTGTATAAAACTCATTACTGCACTTATGTATAGACTCTAAACAACATATAATCATGTTACTAATTAATGTTGTAAGAGTTAATCACCATATAAATACTAACAGTTAGTATATAATACAGTGAGTAGCAAGTCACAGTGGGACTTGCCTTGGTTTCGAGAGCGTCGGACGGTGAGAGCGAGGGGCGGGGGCTGTTTGCGTGGCCGAGGGGAGGACGAGGGTTGGCGGATCTCGGGCTTGCCGGCGACAGGGAGGCGAGTGGGGTGGCGAAGGGGATGGTCGGAGAAGGGTGGCGGAGCGGTGATGGAGGTCGGACAGCGGCGTTGGGCGAGGCTGTGGGATCTCGGCGGGGAGAGAGGGGGACGGCCGGAGGCGAGCAGCGAGGGTGGGGCGTCGAGCTGGTGGAGGGAGGAGCGGCGAGTGGGGGTGCTGCACGGCTCGGATGGCG
>NW_017972726.1:59440-136265 GCF_001876935.1 Asparagus officinalis
GAGCTCGGAAGCAGAGAGGAGGGCGACGGTCTTGGAGGCGGAGACGAGCGCGGGTCGAGGGACTGGGCGTGCGGTGGTCGGAGGCCGGAGGGGTGGGTTTCGGTGGAGGAGATGGGTTCGGTGCTTGAGGAAGAAGAGGAAGGAGAATAATAAGAGGGGGTTTTCTTTTGGGGGTGTGCTGATGGAGAGGGGGTGTACGGTGATTTGAAATAAGAGGAGAGAGAGAGAGATAATTGGAAAGAGAGAGAGATTTTTACGGGGAGAATAATGTGAGAGAGAGAAAATTACGGGATTTAAAAAAAGAAAGAGTTTAAACGGTGATTAGAAATTGATTGGGAGTGATTAGGAATTGATTAGGAAGGGGTTATGGAAAGAATTCAAATGAGAGTAAATTAGGGAGGGAAAAGATTACGAAATATTATATAATATTCTGAATAAATATTATATTAATAAATAATATTAATAAATTATTAATAATCAAATATATTTATATTTATATGCTAATCTATGCTCAGAATCACATTAATAATAATAATGTAGATGATATAAGTGACCAAATGATTATGAAAAAATTCACTAAATCATAAATTAATATTAAGTAAAAATAATAAATACAAGACTATATATTTTATTATTTATTTATTTTAAAAACTCAGAAAATTCCAAAAATTAGGAAAAATATTAATAAAATATAATATAACATTTTAAATACTAGAAAAATTATTTAAATACGTATCGAAAAATTACGGTTGTTACATCCTACCCCCCTTAAAATAAATTCCGTCCTCGGAATTATACCCAAGGACAGAGATATGGAACAAGAATTGATACTCGTAAATCAACGAGACAAGAAATAATGAGAAGCTCCAGAGTCAAGGGTGATAAAGCAAGAATGGAAGAACAAGAACTTTATCTAGTATAGAAGGAAAATACATCTAAACTAGCACTCATAAATAATTCCTATCATAATATCATAAGGCAATGCGGAATAAGAAAGTTCATACGCAAATAAAACTAAGAATAAACTATTCTCACTGGTGATAACTTGATTGTTCTCCTCAGCTTCCACAACCGACATCGTGAACATCTGACGAGGTGGTTGCTGCCTTCGCGCTTCCGGATAAACCTGCTGCTGTTGAGGAAGAGGGCCTGCTCCAGGGTAGGGTCCGTGCTGAGCTGGGGCTGCTGAGTCTGATCGAGGTGGAGCTAGAAGAGCTGCTCGAACTGGAGGTGGGGGCAAGCGGGCTTGCTGTCGCTGTGGACAGCCCTGGCTGACATGGTCGGGGGACCCACAGATGTAGCACAGATTAAGAAGCTTGCGGCATTCATGATGAGTATGTCCAGTGTAGTTACAAAAGGAACACCACACAGATGGCTGGTTGCGAGTCTGCACTCCAGGACGCTGATAGGGATGCACAGGAGGAAGTGGTTAGCGATGAGAAAACTGCTGTCGCTGCGAATTCTGCTGCTGCCTCGAAGGTGGACGCTCGTCATCTCGAGCCGGAGCTACTGGTCTCCTGCTCTGGATCACATGCGGGCCTTCAGGTTCCTTATGCACGCTCTCAATCTCGCGAGCTGCATCTAGTACCGCATCATGGGTCACCAAAGCTCTACCTGCCAGAGCCATCCTAATATACTTGTCCAGACCCTTCTGGAACTGATGCCTCCTAATCGTCGGGTCTGTAACCAGGTGAGGAGCATATCGGCTCAAAGAAGAAAACTCGGCCTCGTACTCATCTACTGTTCGCCCTCCTTGCTTGAGCTCCACAAATCTTCGCAAAAGCTCGTCCCGAGCTGACTGAGGGAAGTACTTCCTATTGAAGCGGTCTGTGAAGGTATCCCACAAAATCGGTCTCTCCAAATGAGCTTTCTCTGCAGTCCACCAAATCCGAGCGGTGTCGGTGAGCTGAATATCCATGAGGTCCACCCATTCAGCATGGGGGATCTGGGTCACCGTGAGAATAGTCTCCGTGACCTTGAGAAACTCCTCTGTTGCTAAAGATCCCTCGGCACCAGAAAAGGAAGGAGGTCGCATATATCGAAACTCTCTAACTCCAGACTCTGCGCGAGGGGGAGGCTGGGGCTGCGGCTCCCTGTGAAGCTGTCCCGCCAAGTGCTGCTGATTGGTAGCCAACCCCTGAATCATCGCCAGAAGTTAGTTCGGGTCCACTTCGGGCTGCGAGGCGCTGCTACTAGACGGGTTATCGTTACTACGAGTACCCACCATGATTCTGAAGGAATGAGGATCAAAGGAAAATTAAGACTAAAATCTAATAATATATTTGGAAAATAGGAACTAAAACATAGTCATTAAAATAATAGTATAAGAAATTAATCGTAGTCTAAAATAATAATATAAGAACTTAATTGTAGTCTTACGGATAAAATATGATATGTATCTAAATTGTCTATCATATTCCTACTAGTGAGTACTCTGGACCGTGACCTGCATGGGCCACCACTAAAACATGTCACGCCCCGCTTCCCAAAATACCCGGGAATCGGAACGTGAACAAGCCCGCGACGTATTAGATTGAGAAGAAATATACACTATCTCTTTCTTTTCTCCTCAATCCAATACGCTAAGCGTCTAGAAACAATACAATACGAAGTCACAGGTCCCCGATCACACATAGCAAGAGTATAAAGACAACCCAGAATAAAAATAGACATATCATCAATGGCAAATCATCCCAGATATAAAATATGGTTCAAACATACCCTTATTACAACAACAGTTCAACTAGGAAATAAGAAATACATAGTCCATAATAAAAGGAAAGTACTATAAAAAGAACTAAATCTCTCAAAATACTAAAAGAGAAATACTGCATAAATAATCTAATATCCCTCAACAACTACAGAAAAAATGTCTAAGCTCCTGCTTGCTCTTCTGCTCCATCTGGAATACACTCCGGCTGCAAGGCATCTCCATACTGGACCTGTCCGTCATCTAAATCTGACGTACACCAGAGAACACAGGTGTACGTCAGGTGTATGACACACAGCAAGATCCCAAAAGGAAGAATAGAACGGTCGTGCAATAATGGTAATAAAAATAATAAAAGCATGGAACTGGAAAACTAATAATCTAGATAAATCATCCAAATATCAAAGTCATACAACTAGATGGAATTGATACTTAAAAATCTACAACTCGAGACGTAGTACGTCGAGCGAAATAATCCAAACAAGGAAACCCTCATGTATATACCATATGTATCGAATTGTAAATAATTAAATATTAATCCCGATCTATGTATGAAAAGAAACATAACTGGCCTATATCTCACAAGGATCAAAACTCATCCAAGTAATAATTCATGTAACTAGCCATTCTATAACAAGTCACTGGTCCAACCGTCTAACCCCAGTGCATATCGGTTCACTGGCCCAACAGACTAATCCAGTGCGTATCGGTTCACTGGCCTAACAACTAATCCAGTGCGTACCGGTTCACTGGCCTAACAACTAATCCAGTGCGTATCGGTTCACTGGCCTAACAACTAATCCAGTGCGTATCGGTTCACTGGAGCGACCCTAGAGGATACATAAACAGTCACGTCTAATCACATGTACCAAGATTTCCCATCCCGGCTCTTCTTATTTTCTAAGCCAACAACACACAAGCCTCTAAATCTTATTCATGTCACACAGATCACTATAGTCATAAACTCCTAACGATTCTCAATTATAATAAAGAATGATAAATGCAATAAATACTAATTAACAGTGTCGTGGATCATGAACAAGAATCGTGAACAACTACTAATAACAGTTCAAGATGAAATTACATCTATTAAATAAATATACATGAAATATCGAAATTTCCAATCATCATGCTCATAAATTAATTCCAAAATAAATCCTTTTAATTTATTTCTCATAAATTATTCAAAAATAACCTTTTAAATATATTATTATTATTATATATTATTTCATATGAACAGTAACTGTTTTTATTTTTTTCTTTTTAATTATTCTAATTTTCTTTTTCGATAACAACTCTTAAAATTTATCTAGCTTTCAAAATGCAAGCTTGTCATTTTATATTCATCATTTCACAAGTAATCTACCACAATAATACTTAACAACATTCATCATCATCCCACGCATAATATCATAATCTAAACAACATATATAATAAATAACATATATAGAAATTGTAAGGGTAATGAGGTGATGCGGGATCTTGCTGACGACATGTGAAAATACCGCACTAGTGTTGTCTAAAACTCATTACTGCACTTATGTATAGACTCTAAACAACATATAATCATGTTACTAATTAATGTTGTAAGAGTTAATCACCATATAAATACTAACAGTTAGTATATAATACAGTGAGTAGCAAGTCATAGTGGGACTTGCCTTGGTTTCGAGAGCGTCGGACGGTGAGAGCGAGGGGCGGGGGCTGTTTGCGTGGCCGAGGGGAGGACGAGGGTTGGTGGATCTCGGCGAGGGCTCGACGGATGAGCGGAGCAGCGGATCTAGTGGAGGCGGTGACTGGAGGCGGCGTCAGGCGGTGCTGGAGGCTGAAGGCGGTGGCGCTCGGCTGGGCGGCTGGACGAGAGGGGGCGGCGGCGTGCCGGCTGAAGTGCGAACGGTAGCCTGCAGATCCGGCAGCGGGGTGGTGGCGGGTCTTGGTCGTGTTGATGGAGGCGGAGAGAGCGGAGGCGCCTGGATCTGAGCGGGGGTTAGAGAACTCGACGATGGGGAGAGTGGCGGCTCAAGGCGGCGGTCGAAGGCGGATCAGCGGAGAGCGTGCGAAGGCTCGAAGCTCGAAGCAGAGAGGAGGGCGGCGGTCTTGGAGGCGGGAGACGACGGCGGATCGAGGGCTGGGCGTACGGTGGTCGGAGGCCGGAGGGTGGGTTTCGGTGGAGAGATGGGTTCGGTGCTTTGAGGAAGAAGAGGAAGGAGAATAATAAGAGGGGGTTTTTTTTGGGGGTGTGCTGATGGAGAGGGGTGTACGGTGATTTGAAATAAGAGGAGAGAGAGAGATTTACGGAGAGAATAAAGAGGATGGGAAAGAGAGAGAAATTTCGAAATTTAAAGGAAAGAGTTTAAAAGTTGATTAGAAATTGATTTGGGAGGGATTAGGAATTGATTAGGGAATGGTTATGGAAAGAATTCAAAGGGAAGAAAATTAAGGGAGGGAAATAATTACGAAAATATTATATAATATTCTGAATAAATATTATATTAATAAATAATATTAATAAATTATTAATAATCAAATATATTTATATTTATATGCTAATCTATGCTCAGAATCACATTAATAATAATAATGTAGATGATATAAGTGACCTAATGATTATGAAAAAATTCACTAAATCATAAATTAATATTTAGTAAAAATAATAAATACAAGACTATATATTTTATTATTTATTTATTTTAAAAACTCAAAAAATTCCAAAAATTAGGAAAAATATTAATAAAATATAATATAACATTTTAAATACTAGAAAAATTATTTAAATATGTATCGAAAAATTACGGTTGTTACAAACATATATATTATTTTTTCTATGCCCTTTAAATAAAACAGTAATCATATCAATATCATAAATTAAGCAAGATTCTTTTTCAAAAATAATTTTAAAACCTTTATCACAAAGTTAACTTATACTAAGTAAATTATGTTTAAGACCATCGACTAATAAAATATTATCAAAATAGATTTATTTGGATTACCGACAATTCCAATACCGATGACCTTCCCTTTGTTGTTATCTCTAAATGTGATAGTACCACCATCCTTATTTAGACAAGACGACAAGAATTGTATATTACATATTTTTCTTAGGAACCGCTATCTAAAATCTACCTATTTTTCTTAGGTACCTGAAAAGATAAACATTTATAATTTTGATACCTATGCTATGTTGGGTCCATAAAATTAGCCTTTAGGAAATCAAACCCATGAAGAGTTTGATTTGCCTAAATAGTTACTTGATAAACAAACATCTTTAATAAAGGCAGAAATATAAGACTTTTTCTTTAACGAAGTTAATTCTTTAGGTACCCATAAAGATAAGTATTTTAATTTCTTTTCACATAAAACATTATCTTTAACATTATGTTTATGCAATTTAGAAGTTGGTTTTACAAAAATGGTTTTCTTAGAAATATTTTTGTTAACATGAAAACTCAAACATTCTTTTGAGATTCTTTTGATATGAAAATAAATTATTAAGATTTTCTTTACCTTTATTGAATTTACTAACATTTAAACATATATCATCATATTTTAATTTAATAGAAGAAATATTTTTATCTAAATCATTAATGCGAATTTTTAAATCATTGCATTCTGATTTTAGATAAACATTCTCATTAGTCAAAATATAATTTTCTTTAAGCAATGATTTATTTTCCTCTTTCAATTTAATTACTTAAGAATTAGAAATAGTAGAAGAATTAAAATCAGAAATTTCTTCAAGTAATCTTTTATTTTCACCTTTAAGAAAATTATGTGAAGCCTTTAATCTCAAAATTATTTAATATAATTCATTGAAAGCAACAAAAAGCTCTTCATTGTCACTTACTTCATCTTGTGCCATAAAACACATATGAGCGCTTTCCTTTTCTTTGATTTCTTCATCCGAAGACGAATCATCACTATCATCCTATGTAGCCGCCTAAAGCCTTCCTTTTCTTCGATTTCTTCATCCGAAGACGAATCATCACTATCATCCTATGTAGACGCCAAAGCCTTCCTTTTCTTATTGCTTTGAATATTATTGAAGTTGTTGAAATAATTTAATTTTTGCTTATTTTTCAACAATGGAAAATCTTTCGACATATGTCCTGGTTTGTTACATTTGAAACAAAGCAAGTTATTTGAATTTGAATTTTTTGATTTGAACTTACCTTGTTTTATGAACTTTCGAAACTTGCGTGCAAACATGCTCATTTCTTCATCATCATCCGAATCTTCTTTATCAGAAGTAGTATTGAATGCAAGCACTTTTCTTCATCATCATCCGAATCTTCTTTATCAGAAGTAGTATTGAATGCAAGCACTTTCTTGTTCTTTGTTTTATCCTCATTTTTTCTATCTTTAATTTGAACTTCATAAGCCATGACGTTACCAATTAGATTTTCTACCGTAAAAGTTAATAAGTCATTTGCTTCCTCTATTGCGGTAACTTTCTTTTCTCATTGTGGAGTAAGTGAACGAAGTATCTTTTACACCATCTCCACTTGAGTGTATACTTTTCCAAGACCGATGAGAGAATTGGTGATATCGATAAACCTTGTAAACATCTCTCTAATGGTCTCGTTTTCCTTCATTCTAAACAATTTGAATCTATGTATAAGAACAGAAATTTTAGATTCTTTAACCTTACTTGTGCCTTCATGATTTACTTCGAGTATGTGCCAAATGTTATATGCAGATGTGGCCATTGACACCCTGTTGAACTCATTCTTGTCAAGAGCACAGAACAAGGCATTCATTGCTTTAGAATCCAAATTTGCATTGTTCCTTTGAGATGTAGTCCATTTCGTGAAAAGAGTAGTTGGCTTCTCGTATTTTATTTCCACAATGTTCCAAAGTTTGTAGCTAATTGATTGGAGATAGATTTTCATCTGACACTTCCAATAGTTATAATTTAGTCCATCAAACATTGATGGACGATTTGTAGAATATCCTTCCTTGAATTTTGAATTTGAATCGGATGTTTATGCTATTTTTTTAACCTTGCTCTGATACCAAATGTAGGATCTAATCTAATCACACTTAAACACTAGAGAGGGGTGAATAGTGTTTCTTTAAAATTTTATGCAAAGAAGATTATAATTTGCAAAGAAGATAGCATAAACACAGAAAATCATAATTACAAACATAGAATTTTATACAGGTTCCACCTCCCAGGTGTACATCCAGTCCCCAAGTAAATCCCACTTGAGTGTTCCACTATGATTTTGAAAAACTTACAAAACCAAATAGCAAACCGGACCAATTTGTAAGTCGCTGCAATTTCTACATAATCTCTTCACTAAGAGATTATATCTCTCACACCCGCGAGAACACTTGCCTTGTAACAACTCAATTCCTATAAGCCTTGAGTGTATTGTGATGTATAACAGTGGCTTTAGGAACTTTTTAATCTCTGGAAAATTGCATAAATAAGTTGTATATAGGATGAGGATAAAAGTCTATTTTAGAAATTGTTTTTTCTCAACACTTAGGCAAAAAACTGAATTTTGAACTCTTGAGAATGCACAAATGTTATAGCTTATGGATAGGAATCAATGTCTCAGATTTCTGAACTCATAACCTATTTATATCCATTGAAAAGATAATTTTTTTAAACCAAATAAACGGATATAAATGGCTATATACAGTTTTATATTCAAATTCAGATATACAGAAAAACTGTATCTGTAGTCGACTACAAGACATAGTAGTCGACTACTCTGTGTTAATTCTCATTCTGTAAAGTCTAGAAAATTGCTTAGTAGTCGACTATAATAGTCATTAATCGACTACTCTATAAAACAGAAAGTCTGGAATTCAAAATTCGAAGCTGAGTAGTTGACTATAATTTTTAGTAGTCGACTACTCTGTAAAATTTTAGAAATTTATATTTTGATCTAAGACTTTAGTAGTCGGCTACTTAGTCGATTATTAAGGGTTCAAAATGTTATGTATGAAATATTTTAAGACTTATTAATTAACTAAATACTCTAATGATTAATATAGAGGATTTCTATTGTTAACCAACACATTAAACATGTGTTAATATGTTCTAATCTCTATGTGTGTGTGTGTGAGTGATCAAGGCTTGTACAATTTTTCTAAGTAAAGAAAATATAAAAATTACATTAATGTATAAGCTCTTCATCTTCTTTATTTCATGATGCCTTGAACTCATTTTGCACTTGTTCATGTTGATAGCTGTATTGAAATGTTAGTGCACAATAATACACATAGTGATTTATATTATAAATAAATTGTTATCATCAAAATTATATCATGGGGTCATGGTTTTTCTTAGTTTTGGGGCTTTGTTTCTTCATCCTATATATACCTCATAAGATTTCACTTCTGAACTACTAAAGAAAGTTTTTAAAATAAGATTTAAAGCGTTTTAAAGTTTGTTTCTTCTCAAGTTTGAGTTTGGTGTTTGTTTACAAAAGAGGAAGCTCACATCATCAATTAAGGAATTCATCCTCAATCTTCTTCATTCTCTTATTGTATTTATAGAAAAGTTTTTCTAACTCTTTTCTCTAGCAATCTTATTATTGATTTTCATATTCTTATTATTACTAGTTTGCTAATTGAGTTAGATTTCATTTGAACTCATTTTATCACACACATCCCTATTTGAGCTTGTAGTATTTCATACATTATATATTGGGTTGTGAGATTGCGATATTATGAGAGTGAGTCTAAATTATGTTCTCATCTATTATAGAGAACAAATCTTGTAATTGAGCCTTATTGTGAGAGTATCACTTTGTAATACACATTTACACCAAGAGGAATGTGTGGTGAGGACTGATGCGGCATAAACATGTACCAAAAAGGTTGCAAGTGCACAACCGTGTCAAGTTATAGTATTTAAGATATCAATCCCACGAGGAAGGTGTTTTGTAAGAGAAAATATAAAATCGGTTCTTATGTTGTGTGCGTGACAAATAGGAGTGATGAGTGAATATGATTATGAAGAGATTGAGAGAGTGAAAATGGTGTGTGAATAGGTGCAAAGTGTAAGTGAGAGTGAATTTGAAAAAGAATGAGTATGATCAATAAGGTGAGAAGGAAAAAATGAATAAAATCAAGAAACAAATGAAAAATCAAGAATGAAGAACAAAATTCAAAAATAAAAGAAAATGCAAGAAATTAAAGATGGTGGATTCAATTATAGGTATGGATAATCTAAAATTGAACCCACTTCTTAGAAAATGGTGATTCCCTAGAGGGTTCTAGCCTAAAGACGAATCAAACAAAATAAAAATAAACAAAAAGAAAAACTAAACCCAAGAGGGTTCTAGCCTCAAGATGAATAGTATAAGAAATTAAAATCTAACTACAAAATAAATTGTAAAATCTAAACTACAAAATAAAATTACAAGAATTAAATGAAAGAAAATAAATCTATTCTATAAGCATGAAATAAATCTAAGGCAAGCGGGTTCTAGCCTCTTGGCTATTTAACAAGAAAATAAAATCTAACTACAAGCATAGAAATAAATCTAAACTAATACGCAATAAAAGAGAAAAAGAAAGAAATGCAAACCTTCAAATAATTCCGCCTTCCGGATTAGGAGATATCGTCGTTTCTTTGTGGCCCACCATTTTGAATATGATTTCTTTTCATATTGGATTTTTGATTTTCTCCGGCTTCTACAGGCTACACGACTTCATTCTGGGCTTTTGGATAATTTGGAAATTGATTTTCCAATGGGTTTCTTTGCTTTATTTCTTCATTTAATCAATGGGTTTTTGTTGAGAGATGAGAAGTTGAGATTTATTCTTCATTAACCTGCAATTAAAAGATAAAAATAATTATTAGTGGTATATTTATTCATATAAAATAGATAATGAGGGTATAAAATTGTAATAAAATGTGATTATCAAATACCCCCACACCTAAACTTTAGCTAGTCCTCTAGCAAAGAAAATAAAAAGAAAATCCTAACTCACTTTCGCAGGAATCGCGGTTGTATTTAGCGCATACAACAAGCCTTTAAACCCCTAGGTTACCCTAGTGGACGAGTTGTAGTCTCGTGAGGGTTTGCAGTGAATATACCCACAAAATTCGGTTGACTTGCCAAATTTAAGAAGTCAGTAAATAACTAAATTCACTTGATAACTTTTAGATAATCTAATTGGAGCCAGTTATCACTCAAGAAAAAATTTATATATAACTCTAAGGTATATTTTTAAGAAAATCTTCTCATTGTAGCAATACAAAACTAAGCCAGACTTAGAAATTTAATTTAAAAGTTTTGAAAAGAACATGCTAACTCTTTGTTTAAAATAATATTCAAGTTGCTTGATCTAAAATATTTTTTAAGAAAATATAACTATATATAAAACATTTATTATATTTGATTTTATTATTATTATTATTCATTATTATTATTATTTTTAACTCTTCTTTCTTGGTGATTTTTTTTTTCTACTTTAACGGGCTTTCTAAGTGACCATTTAACGAGTTTTGGGCCAATGGATCCCAACCCAAATGGGCTTAGGTCATTAAGTATGGAAATACTCCTTGGGCTTAATTACTCGGTCAACTTAGGATTTATAAGATAGAATCATCTTGAATTCAAGAGTTTTTTTTTTGTGCCCATTTTTCGCTCTCTTCTTTTGCACTTTTTTTTGTATGTATATATATTTTGAAAAAAAATATGTAAATCAAGACACTTTGAAAAATTATTTTTAACTTTAAGCTAAGCATGCAAAAATTTCATTATTTTAAATAAAAGTCCAAGTCAAGGCTTAAGTAAAGTATACTACTTTGAAAATTATTCCTTAAGAAATTTATTTAGAGTTATCATAAAAGGTGAACTTAAGTAAATAACTAACTAGGGATTAGAAAATTTCAAATTTATCAAATAAATCAATTATTACATACTCTATCAATTTGGCAAGTGATGATATTTTTATAAATTTTTTTTTAAGGAAAAAGGGAAAAATGTAACTAAAAATGTAAAATAAAGAGAAAAAAATAACAAATTCCCACCCCCACACCTAATTTTTGCATTGTCCTCAATGCAAACTCTATGATGCATAAAGTAAAGCAGATAAGAAGTGAAGCACTTACATTTGGTCGGCTGATAAAAATCTGCAATTACCTTTGGTCTGAGGAGGATGAAAACAAAAATTTTATTCTTCTTTCTTTTTTTGTCTTTTTTTTTCCTTTTTTTTCTTTTTCTTTTTTCTTTCTTTTTTCTTTTTTCTTTTTTTTCTTTTTTTTCTTTTTTTTTTTTTTGAAAACTGAATAAGAAACTCTCACATAAGAGAAGAATAAATTATTTTTATTATTCTGAAATAAACAAAATAATCAATGTAGAATGAAATATTCAACATGAAGAGTTCATGTTCTACATTGAATCCTACCTTATTGCTGAAAAT
Organism: Asparagus officinalis; assembly: GCF_001876935.1. Taxonomy (NCBI): domain Eukaryota; kingdom Viridiplantae; phylum Streptophyta; class Magnoliopsida; order Asparagales; family Asparagaceae; genus Asparagus; species Asparagus officinalis. Next base: position 71,541 of record NW_017972726.1, read on the forward strand.
TCTCCCACGGTGTTCAGTAATTCATGCAACAAGGTAAGGTAGGTATTATTGGTGTCATGCATTTTGCATTTCTTAATGAACTTAGACTCTTGTACTGTGAAGTTTTGTTTTCTAACAACCAATTCTTCTGTGAAGTTCTGAAAATTTGGTTGTTGATTATTCTCCAAGAATCTAAGTTCATCAAGAAAGAGTTCTTCAAAATTTAATTCAAAGCAGCACATGTGTAACACAGTTTTATTATTCTCAAGGACCTGATCTGCTTCTTCTAAAAACTCTAACTCTTCATCAAAAATTTCCTCAAAACTCAAATCAGACTCTTCTTCTTCTTCTTCTTCTTCTTCTTCTTCTTAACTCAAATCAGAGTCTTCTTCTTCTTCTTCTTCTTCTTCTTCTGATCTTTCCTGAATGTAGTTTATTTCTAGAGGCTGATTATTTGGTTGGTCCCCTGGATTAAAAATATTAAGATTAGCAGTCAAATTCCCAAAAGACAGTTTCATTTGACCAGTTCTACAGTTAATGAGAGCATTAGAAGTGGCTAAGAACAGTCGTCCTAAGATGACAGGTGTCTCTCCTTTGGGATTGGAAACAGGCTGTGTTTCCAAAACTACAAAATCTATTGGAAAAATAAAGTCTCCAACCTTAATCAGAACATCCTCTAACTCACCCATAGGGACCTTGACAGATCTATCAGCCAACTGTAAGGTGCATTTGGTTGGGTTCAGTACACCTAGACCCAATTGCTGATAGACTGAATATGGAAGCAAATTGACACTGGCCCCTAAGTCTAAAAGCGCCTTATCAATGTGAGTATTACCAATGATACATGAAATGATGGGGGAACCTGGATCTTTACGTTTCAAAGGTATGGGATTTGATAGCATTTCACTGATATTGGCGGCTAAAAAGACTTTCTTTAGAACATTTATTCTCCTCTTCTTAGTGCACAATTCTTTTAAAAATTTAGCATAAGATGGAATTTGTTCAATTACATCTAAGAGAGGAATGTTGACCTTAACCTGCTTGAATGTCTCTAGGATTTTCTCCTCCTGAGGAGAGTGTTTCCTAGACCTGAGTCTATCTGGAAAGGGAGCAACCGGTCTAAATCTATCAAAAGCAGGCTCAGGTTCGGGTTCAGGTTCTTGGTCATCTGAGGGGAGTGATTGTTGAATAGATTCATCAGAAGGAGAAGGGGAAGGAATTTGTACAGGATCAAGAGTTTGACTTGAAGGAGTTCTCACTTGATTATCGACCTGTCTACCTGACCGAAGTGAATGGATTGCATTCACTTGAGCTTCATAGGATGAACTGCATCCTGTGTTATTAGGGTTAACCACGGGTTGACTTGGAAATTTTCCTTTCTCTCTTTCACTCACGGCACTAGCTAGTTGACCAAGTTGGGATTCTAATCTAGCTATAGCTTGAGTGTTGGAGTTGAGCATTTGTCCGGTTGATTGCATGAAGGAATTCAACGTGCTAGATGTTTGAGTCAACATATTCGTGGTTTGAGTAGAGGCCTTAATTATGGTTTCTAAACCCCTTTCCAAGACATTGAGACGTTTATCCTGATCTGGATTGTGAGGAGTCTGAATTACAGCTTGATGAAGAGGAGACTGATTTTGATACGGCAGATTGGGTTGTTGAAATTGTGAATGAGAATTGAATGGAACTGTGTTTCCCCTAGGAAAATGTTGGGTCGAAGCGGGAGTGAAATTTTGAGTTCCGGGAGAATTTCCTAGATTCCATGCAAAGTTGGGATGATTTCTCCAACCTGGATTGTAGGTTGGAGAAAATGGATCATTTCTAGGGTGCTGGAATGCAGCGTTCATCTGTTCTAATGAATGATTGTTTCCTAAGAGAGGGCATTCCTCTGAAACGTGGGTAGGAGACTGACAATTATGACATCCTGGGAAAGAAACATGATTGAGTTGAGCTGGAGCTCGTTCCTTAATTTCTAAGGCTTCTAACCTCCGCAGAATTGTCGCCATCTTCGCTTCAGAAGCAATGTTTGACTCCAAGGAAAGACCACTAGACTTAGAATGGGGAACTGATGAAACCCTGTCATCGCACTGTTCCCATTGCATTGTTTTTTCAGAAAGACTCTCCAAAAACTCCCAAGCTTCATCAGCATTTTTCCTCATAAAATCCCCGTGGCACATTGATTCTAAGGAAGTTTTTGCAGAATAATCTAATCCCTCATAAATTATTTGGCACAATCGCCATTTCTCTAAACCGTGATGAGGACATTGGATGAGAAGATCTTTAAATCGGTCAAAATACTTCCAAAAAGGTTCTCCCGGGATAATTTTAAAGTTTTGAATGCTGTTCCTAAGCTTTACCGTTTTATGAATAGGAAAAAATTTCTTAAGAAAAACGGTGACAAATTCATCCCAAGTTGAGATGGAATTTGTTGGTAAGCTGTACAGCCATTTTTTAGCTTTATCCTTAAGAGCAAATGGAATAAATCTAAGCTTAACCGCATCTTCATTTAATTCTCTCATTTTAATCATAATACACACTTCCTCAAATTCCGAAATAAAAATATATGCGTCTTCTGTTTCATTACCAAGGAATTTGGGAAGCATGTTTATGTATTGCGGTCTAAGCTCAAAACTTATTCCATTTGTTTCGGGGAGCCTAATGCATGAGGGGATTGCATTCCTAATGGGATAGCACATATCATGAAGAACGGGTGGATTAGGATGCTCCATTTCTATGATTGGTTCAAAGCGAATTAATCGATGTGTATTATCCCTAATCCACTGTTGCATACACCAAAATATTTCTTTTTATTTTTTTTCTTAAATTAGTTTTTTTTTTGAGAAGATAAAGAAAAAGAAAAATCCTAACTGAAACAAATCAAAACAATCACTTTTCAATCAACTCTAATTCTAGGGTTTAGCCTAACTCAACTAGACCAGCTCCTAACCAAAAACTCCTACAGTGAAAAGATCAAAGTTTTACCCAGGTAGTTAGCCAGGTAAGGATAGTACTAGAGGGTGATCAAAGATCAATTAAGTACCTCTTTCCTTGCGGAGCGCTTTACGCAACCCCTAAACCTTGCCTTAGACACCAACTAATCTGAGAAAACTTAAACCGGTTCACTTAAGGATTTCTTGTTCCTTATTGAGCTCGAATCCTTAGGGGCCAACGTCTAATGAGTTTTATTAGGCTTGGGTGGTGTAGTGAGGAATTAGTGATTTTTGGGCTAAGGAAAGGGTGATGAAATCCCTCACCTTATCTTGATTATGGGGTTTTGCCCTTAAAAATATTTTTAAGTGTGTGTCAAATCAAGATGCTCAAATCACTTGGTGAATTCCTACACTATATGAAATGCAACCCTATGAATTAAAAGCAACTAAAAAGGATGGAAAAGACAAATCTTTTTTTTTAATTAGGGTTAACAATCAAACAAATGAGAAGGGGGGATTTGTTTGAATTTATTATCTTGTTAGTAAATGTCAAAGTGGATGATGAATTTTATTATGGTCAACAAAAAAAAAATCTTTTTTTTAAGTCCTAATTGTCTCTAATTGTGAAGAAGTAGCTAAATGGTGGAATTAAAAACTAGAAAGAGGACTTACCTGAAAGCAAATCTTCAAATCCTAGCTCTCCAATCCGCGATCTTCAAGCTCCTCCTTCACAAAAAACACACAAGTTAAAGATGAGAGTATCACTTTGCCTACTTAAGCACCCTCCCCGGCAATGGCGCCAAAAACTTGATGCGGCATAAACATGTACCAAAAAGGTTGCAAGTGCACAACCGTGTCAAGTTATAGTATTTAAGATATCAATCCCACGAGGAAGGTGTTTTGTAAGAGAAAATATAAAATCGGTTCTTATGTTGTGTGCGTGACAAGTAGGAGTGATAAGTGAATGTGATTGTGAAGAGATTGAGAGAGTGAAAATGGTGTGTGAATAGGTGCAAAGTGTAGATTTGAAAAAGAATGAGTATGATCAATAAGGTGAGAAGGAAAAAATGAATAAAATCAAGAAACAAATGAAAAATCAAGAATGAAGAACAAAATTCAAAAATAAAAGAAAATGCAAGAAATTAAAGATGGTGGATTCAATTATAGGTATGGATAATCTAAAATTGAACCCACTTCTTAGAAAATTGTGATTCCCTAGAGGGTTCTAGCCTAAAGACGAATCAAACAAAATAAAAATAAACAAAAAGAAAACCTAAACCCAAGAGGGTTCTAGCCTCAAGATGAATAGTATAAGAAATTAAAATCTAACTACAAAATAAATTGTAAAATCTAAACTATAAAATAAAATTACAAGAATTAAATGCAAGAAAATAAATCTATTCTATAAGCATGAAATAAATCTAAGGCAAGAGGGTTCTAGCCTCTTGGCTATTTAACAAGAAAATAAAATCTAAACTACAAGCATAGAAATAAATCTACACTAATAAGCAATAAAAAGGAAATAAAAGAGAAAAAGGAAAGAAAATGCAAACCTCTAAATAATTCTTCATCTCCATCTTCATCATCCAACAAAGAGAAGAAATATTTAAAGTGGTGAAAAAATTATTATTATTAATTGATACCAGCATCGATAGGGGTATCGATGCTGGCATCGATACGGGCATCGATGCGGGCATCGATGCCTGCCTGCTTCTAGCTGCTGTCCGCAGAACTCCACTTTCATTGGTTCTTGGGCTTGGATCTTGGGCTTTTGCTTGGGCTTTTGGGCTTTGATATTTCTTTTAATCCTTCATCTTAGCTTGGGCTTTTGGATAAATTGGAAATTAATTTTCCAATTGGCTTCTTGATTCATTTCTTCATTTAATCAATGGGTTTTTGTTGAGAGATGGGAAGTTGAGATTTATTCTTCATTAACCTGCAATTAAAAGATAAAAATAATTATTAGTGGTATATTTATTCATATAAAATAGATAATGAGGGTATAAAATTGTAATAAAATGTGATTATCAAGGACGTAGTCGATACCAAAAGGAGTGGCATCGGTAGTAAATCTTAGTGAGAGGTAGTAAAGCCGAGCACTTGAGGGAGGCGATACGTGAGGTAGGTACATTGTGAGTGTCTTATAGAGTTTTCGGTAAACTAGAAAACCGAGTATGTAGAGATGTTCCAGCTTCCAAACCATGTGTGTCGTGATAGTGGATTCTCCCCGGGAGTGGGGAGAGGAGATGTAGGCCAGAAGGACCGAACTCTGTGATTATATTATTGTGTTTGATTTGCTCTTTGTGTCCACTATTTATTTTGTAATCCCGTAATTTTGAATATTGTGATATATAATAATAAACATGTTATATTGTGATAAATAACGTGTATTGATATTTGATTATGCTAGGAATTGATTTGAGATCAGTCGATACATGTATATGAATATATGATTACAAATGCACAAAACATACACGAGAAGAAATATGGGAAAATAACCAGTTAATAGTTTATAGTTTTTTCACACCGATTTAGTTAGAATCTGGAAAAACTTAAAAGACCAAAGTTGTACGTCTCTTAAACAGCTTTCCAACAAATCTTAAATCACCTCATTTCCATGTCGGATGCGAATGTTATGACCAAAATACCAAACCCTAATCTGCGTGCAGGTTTCTATCTGGTCGATCGCACATATGTGCGCGGTCGACCGCTGGGCGAACAGAGTTCTGTTAGGTTTGTTTTCTAGTCAGTTTTGTTTATACCAAACCCAGTTGTTACCCTAAGTGTATATATTCATTTTAAAGCTCTCATAACCCTCTTTCAAACCCTAATAACCCCAGCTACCTTCCTCCTCAAACCCTAACCCTAATCTTGAGATTTCGGAGAGCTTTGTGGGGAAAAAAAAAGCAAGGAGAAGGCAGTTTTTGCGACGTTTGGCATCGACGGATCTCTTGCTATTTGTTTCAGAGACTTGAACACGTGCAAAGGCAAGATTATCTGCATCCAATCCTATCCCTTTGGTTAAACAATGAATTTAACAAGTTTTAATTGTTGATTATATATTAAATCTTAACATGAGTTGTTAAAAACATGATTTTTGATGTTAGATCTTAATCTCTTGCTAGTTTCATGTTAAATCCTAGTTGTTTACAATAGTTTCATGGACATGATCATTAGGATATCATTTAATTTCATTTTAACTTGTTAATATTGATTAGTTCATGCTCAAAACCTAGAATTTGCAATTAATCAAATTTATCATGATAATTAATTTGTGCTTAAACCTTAGGATTGTGAGATCTTAATGTCATGAACGTGTATAAGCAAGTTTATATCTGTTTATGTTAATTCACAGAGCATGTTAGGGTTAATCATGTAAATAATGCATGTTTATTTTGAGAAAAATGGTTAATTATGAAGTTAACCCTTATTAGTGTTAATCCAAAATTTAAAATATGTGAATTAATCTCTGTTAGTTAATTTTAGAAGTTTTTAACCATTTTTATGTGGCTTCATGTTAATTAAAACGAATTTAACTGAGAAAAATCACATGTAGCATCAACCTGAGAATCTGTTTATCCTCTAGCCGGTCGACCGGACCACAATGTGCGGTCGACCGGTGAAGTTCTTGGTTTTGCACGTTGTGCACGTTCACATCCGGTCGACCGACGCCACTAAGGCGGTCGACCGGTCTGCTCCTGTTTGGTTTCCTGGTCGCTGTTTTGAGTTTTTTGGTGGCGTTAGCGGGGTTCGAGCTATTTTTCTTCACACGTACAGTCGCATACACACAAGCATAGTACCATTGCAAACATATGGGCATCCTGAAGGGGATTATGATGAGAAATGAATCGAATACACTTGAGTTCGAGGTCGATTGTATAAATATGTATGGATATTGTTGATGAGCTCCGCTCAGTACTACATGGGGTAGTGCGTCGATATTCCAAATGTACAAGCTATTGAGTCGGGTCTAGGATGCTTCTTCTAGCAGTCCGTCCACATGTGGGTGCACTGAGGCTTGTGATTCGTGCTTTTGGATACTTATATGGTAGGCCGTTTCGCACTCATGTTACGCACTTAAATCGCGATGAGACTAATGAGTCATGTACATTGTATAGGATAACTATAGGGTAGTCTGTTGCACATGATAAGGTTAAGTATTAGAATTTTGCACGGAGTTGCATTGAGATAGTTAATTAATAGCCCGAGTCATTGGTGAATGCCAGTTATGTTATTAATACACTGTGAAAATATATGATCTAGAGTACTTTATGTTTGAAAGTATACCGAAAATTATGCTGGTATTCTTTCTATCTTCCCAATTGTATTGGAAGATATTATGAATATGATGTATTTGATGTCTTTACTTTCTCTTACTGCTTTTTTTTTATTTTCTTAGGTTGGGATCAATGATTAGCAAATTCACAATTTGAGACATATTGAATATATATGAGGGTTTCCTTGTTTGGATTATTTCGCTCGACGTACCAGTCTCGTGTTGTGGATTTCTAATTTTGTTTGGATTATTTCGCTCGACGTACCAGTCTCGTGTTGTGGATTTCTAATTATTGATTTTATTTAGATTGTTTATCTTTAGTTCGCTCGACGTACCAGTCTCGTGTTGTGGATTTCTAATTATTGATTTTATTTAGATTGTTTATCTTTAGTTCAGTATTAATGTTTAGATGTTTACGATTCGGGACATATGATATATACATAAGGGTTTCCTTGTTTGGATTATTTCGCTCGACGTACTACGTCTCATATTGTAGGTGTCTAAATATTAATTCCATTAGATACGAGGAAAAATAATCTAGGTAGACTATGTTTAATAGATAGAGCCTCCACTTCATCTAGCAGCCCTTCCCCTGGGGGCGGATGGAGATAATCTTTCTGTAGTGTTCTGACGCTCTTGTTGTTGTTATTTTTCTTTTAAATTCCTTTCAAGAAGCTCAAAGTTCCGGAGAGCTGCCGGATGATGGAGTTATTGCATAGTTGTCGTCGATTGAGTTATTGTTAGAGGCTCCATCGTAGTTTTATATTTTGTTCAGACATTAGAGTTTATTTCATAGTGTAAAGGCAGTGTACCTTAGTACGATTTTTAGTTGTTTCTTGTCGAGACATATTTATTCATTTTGGATATCAGATGTATTCTAGAGACATATTTATTCATTTTGGATATCAGATGTATTCTAGGTTGTTCATTGAGACATGATTTATTTATGAGATACTTCTTTCTAAGATGTATTCTAGGTTGTTCATTGAGACATGATTTATTTATGAGATACTTCTTTCTATATCATGTCTATTGCAGTTATTTCCTTTCTTTTGCCTATTTTGTACCTGCACTTTGTTTTGATTCCACTAAAGGATATTTCTATGATTGTTGAAACTTGTTGTTACACAATGTGGATGCATGGCATGTTTGACATCTCTGAGTTCACCTTGGACTGAAGCCATGTGTGAAAATAGGGATGTCACAGTTGGTATCAGAGCTCTAGTTGTAGCATCCTTAGGATCATCCTGTGTCGAGTCGTGGAGCTAGAATAGAGTTTCTTAGGATTCATATATAGAGTTCGCTAGGAATTCCTAGAATGAGTGAGGACGATATATATGTATATCTCGAAAATTATGAATTTTTTTTATGATTGTCTTATCTTGATTGAAAAGTGTTCGCATGAATGATTTGTGATACCATTTTCTTATTGTTATGTGTTATATTCTTTTGCATGTGGTCTCAATGCTGTATCTTATAAAATTTATTCCAAATGTAAAGATGGTCGGACGAAGATGTGGACGGAGAGGATCCCGTACTGAAGGAGAGGGACAGACTGAGCCAGAACTAGATCAATAGCAGCCCCCCCCGGAGCCGCAGCAGGCTCCGTGTGAGCCGCAACAGGCTCCCTAGTATTTGATAGACCTCATGGCACCCATTTCAACGAGGCTAGCAGCATTTGAGGAGCAAGTGGCAAATCACATGCCGCCAGCTACACCATCACCTGTGGTCCTACCGCTAGTTATTCTAGCCATCTTCATTGTAGTGGAGTCCTCAGAGACCACACCAGGACTCACCCCACCATCAGTTGCAGTCGTAGAGCAGGAGACTTAGCTCCGTTTAGTAGAGCGTTATCAGAAGATGAGGACGCCAGAGTTTTAGGGATCATCAAATTTGCTTGTAGCACAAAGTGGAAGGAGAACGTGAGTAACATTCTGGATTTACTTAACATTGACTCAGTGCAGAAGCAGAGACTAGTAGCTTTTAGCCTGAAAGGTGATGCAAGAGGATGCTACAGGCTTCAATTCACTCTAGACCATCAGATGGGCCTCACTTGGGAGGATTTTGTGTATTTCTTCGACGAGCAGTACATGTCTTTCACGGTGCGGGCCGGGAAAGAACTAGTGTTGTCTAAGCTAGAGCAGGGAGATATGTCTGTGGCTTACTACGAGAGTTGATTAATGAGTCTTCTACGTTTCACGAGCATGTGGCAGTCAGTAGAGCACCAGACACAGATGTTTCTTATGGGACTTTGCCCAAGTCTACGTCGTTACCTAGTTTTTAGAAGATTCTGTTCAGTCCGAGAGGTAGCAGATGCAGCAATATCACAGGAGACAGAGACTGCAATGTTCTAGAAGAACAAGGAGGGCAATAACAAGTCTGGTCAGCAAAATGATAAGGGCAAGGGTAAGAGATCTTTCCAGATAAGAAGGACCCCAGCAGCGGGGTAAGGACTTTCAGCACCAGCAGCAGGGTAGGTTCAAAAAGGGAACACAATATGACTCGAGAGGACCACAACAGCACAAGATTCAGAGTGAATGCTATAACTGCAACAAGATCAGGCATAAGGCTAGGGATTATCATAGTGCGCCAGTAGGAGGCTAGTAGGGCAAAGTCCAGGGCCAGCAACAGAACAAAGGACACAGTCAGCAATAGAACCGTGGTCAGGATCAACATCAGCAGGGCTACGGTTACGGCCAGCAGTAGCAGCAGAGGATTGAGGTACCACTAGCTGTTCCTAGGATTGAGGGGCCAATAGGCCAGATTCGCATGATTCAGGAGATCCCTGAGGGACAGATAGTTCTGTATATTCCACCATCGACCGTTCAGCAGTCGCCAGCAATTAGCAGAGTCTATGCAGTTGTACTGCGTGATCACGGTGCAAGCGGAGCTATAGTAGAAGGTACTTTCTTAGTAAACTCTTTTCCAGCTCGAATCCTATTCGATTCCAGAGCTTCCCATTCTTTTATATCTCATGCATTCATGGATAGGCTCCAGTTAGTCTCACATCCTTTAGATGTTCCATTGTCCGTCTCTACTCCCTTAGGAGATGTATCTCTATTAGAGAACGTCTGTAGAAGATGTGTCATCAGCTTAGATGAGTCCGACTTTATTATATATTTGATCATCTTGTGGATCTCAGATTTTGACATCATTCTCGGTATGGATTGGCTATCATCCTACCATGTTAGCATTAACTATTTTATGAAAATAGTTAGTTTGTGAGCATCTGATAGGTCTGAGTTGATCATAGCAACCTCACAGGGTAACCAGTTTGCAGAGTCATTTCTGGCATATATCGAGGAGGTGATGCTGAGTTGTGTGAGACTGGAGTTGTATCAGATTTCCAAGATGTCTTTAAGGATATACAGGGGTTACCTCCTGTGAGAGAGGTTGAGTTCTGCATCGAGTTGCAGCTAGGCATAGCATCGATATCTCGAGCTCCCTATTATATGGAACCTGTTAAGATGAGGAAGCTACACACTCAGCTAGACGAGTTGTTATCTTAGGGTTTTATTCGCTGGAGTCATTCTCTGTGAGGAGAACCGGTTCTTTTCGTGAAGAAGAAGGACGGCAGTATGCGTCTTTGTATAGATTATCGGGAGTTGAATAAGGTCACTATCTGGAATAGGTACCCACTACCAAGGATTGATGACTTGTACGACCAACTGCAAGGAGCACAACACTTCTTGAAGATTGATCTACGATCTAGTTATCATTAGTTACGGGTTCGGGAGATGGATATTCCTAAGACCGTCTTTCTGACTCGTTATGGATCCTTTGAGTTTCTTGTCATGCCCTTTGGGCTAACTAATGCTCCTGTAGTATTCATGGATCTGATGAACCGGGTTTTCCATCTATATTTGGACTAGTTCATGATAGTATTCATCGATGACATTATTATCTATTCGAGCTCGGAGGCAGAGCACGAGCAGCACCTTCGACTAGCGTTGCAGACTTTGCGGGAGCACCAGCTATATGCCAAATTCAGTAAGTGTGATTTTTGGCTATTCGAGGTCAAATTTTTGAGCCACGTCATCAGCAGAGAGAGTATTGTGGTAGATCCAGCTAAGGTTGCGGCAGTTCTCAACTGGGAGTCGCCGATAATAGTTATAGATATCCGTAGTTTCTTGGGCTTAGTCGGCTACTACAGAAAGTTCATTCAGGACTTCTCGAAGATAGCCACGCTACTTACATGCCTTACGAAAAAGGGTGTACCTTTTGTTTAGGGCACGGAGTGCTAGGAGGCATTTAAGACTTTGAAGGCTAAGTTGACTACAACATCAGTTTTGACCATTCCTAGCAGTGATAAGACCTTCGTAGTCTACACAGATGCAACGTTAGCGGGTCTAGGAGGTGTTTAGATGCAGACTCAGAAGGTAGTAGCATACATTTTGCGTCAGTTAAGTATGCATAAACAAAACTATCCCACACATAAGTTGGAGCTAGCAATAGTGGTCTTCACATTGAAAACATGGAGATACTACCTGTAAGAGTACAATTTGAGCTATTCACAGATCATCAGATCTTGAAGTACCTCTTCTCTCAGAAGGAACTAAATTAGAGATAGTGACGATGAGTTGAGTTCATTAAGGATTATGAGTTTGTGCTTCAGTATCATCCGGGGAAGGCGAATGTCATAGCTGACGTATTGAGCAGGAAGCGTCATCACAGGATTGTAGCTTTAAGGTGCTCGTTATATCGAGATCTCCACACACTTAGCCAGTTTGACTTTAGACCGGAGATTGGCGGGAGCATCATATTTTTGGGAGCTTTGTCTGTACAACCATCTTGGAGTGACAGAGTGGTCAGAGCTCAGTTGGACGACTCTTGGATTCAAACCCAAATGGGGGAGATTTCCAAAGAGTCAAAGACTGATTGGACCATTAGAGCAAATGGAGGACTTTGGATTTAGGGCCGATTAGTAATGCCAACTAATGCTCAGCTAAAGAAGGATTTATTCGATAAAGCGCATCGTACCAGCTATATACAGTGCATCCAGGCACAACGAAGATGTATAAGGATCAGAAGAGACATTTTTGGTGGAGCGGCATGCATAGAGAGATTACAGAATATGTAGCTAAGTGCTTTACCTGCCATCAAGTGAATGCAAAACATCAGAGACCGATAGGAACCCTATAGCCTTTACCCATTCCGGAGTAGAAGTGGACAGATATTTCTATGGACTTTATTGTAGGATTATCGAGATCGAAGAAGGGTAACGATTCAGTTTGTGTGGTAGTAGATCGGTTGACAAAGTCAGCACATTTCATACCAGTAAAGACGACATGGCAGAGACGTATGCACGGATATTTATTCAGGAGATCATGAGATTACATGGACTTCCAGAGATGATTGTGTCAGATCAAGGCACGGTATTCACTTTACATTTTTGGAGGAGCTTACAGAACCCATTCAGCAGTCGGTTATCTTATTCTAGTGTATTTCACCCACAAATGGATGGGCAGATAGAGAGAGTGAACCAAATATTGAAGGACATATTGTGGGCATGTGTCATTGATTTACAGGGTAGTTAGAAGGACCACATTCCATTAATCGAATTCTCTTATAATAATAGCTACCAAGCGACTATTAGGATGGTACCGTATGAAGTATTATATGGGAGGCCTTGTAGATCACCTATTTGTTGGGTAGAACCAGAGGATAGCCTATTGCTTGGGCTGGAGCTCGTGAGGAAAACTACGGAGAAGGTAGCAGTCAATCGAGAGCGTATTCTTGCAATGTAGAGTCATCAGAAGAGTTATGCAGATCAGAGGTGACGACCGTTAGAGTTCCAAGTTAGGGACTATGTACTATTGAAAATATCGCCAATGAAAGGAGTTCAACATTTTGGCAGATGACAAAAGCTTGCCCCGTAGTATATTGGACCATTCCTGAATTATTGAGCGCATTGGAGTTGTTTTATATCGGCAAGACCTACCAGCATCAATGTCGAGCATACACGATGTTTTTCATATTTTGATGCTTAAGAAGCACCTACAGGAGTAGCGAGTATTAGACACACTAGAGATCGAGATTCGGGAGGATTTGACTACTATTGAGATTCCTGTATGTATTCTTACCAAGGAGGACAAGAAGCTGAGAAACAAGGTGATACCTCTAGTTAAAGTTCAGTGGAAACGGAGAGGAGCTGAGGAGGCTTCTTAGGAGCGCGAGGAGGATATGCGTCACGACTACCCACACCTGTTTGAGCAGGTAAACTAAATTTAGTATGACTTGTTTATGATTTATGGTTATTTGTATGGTAATGTTTATACTTAACGCTAAAATGATGGTATTAACACTTAACTCCTAAGTACTCGGAACATATAGTATATATATGGGGAGTTCCTTGTTTGGATTTTTCACCTGATGCACTTGTTTCGTCTAGTTAGGGGTTAAGTGGGGTTATTTGCATTCTAGAATGTTAAGTATAGACACCGAGGATGATTCTCGGGAGCGCGAAGATGTTATACATCGCGACTACCCGCACCTGTTGAGAAGGTGAATTGATTGATTTTGATTGGTATTTATGATTATATATATACTTATAGTTACATTTAACGCTAGAATGAAGGTATTGACATTTAACTCCTAATTATTCAGAACACATGGTATATATATAGGGGGTTCCTTGTTTGGATTTTTCGTCCGACGTACTAGTTCCGTTTAGTTAGGGGTTAAGTGGGAATATTGGCATTTTAGATTGTTAAATGTAGATATTGCTATGTTTTATATCTAAAGATTAATGGTACGAAATGTGTATATGAGGCTTTTCTTGTCTGGATTATTCCCTCAATGTGCTTTTCTGATATTATTAATCTCTAAGATACGATTGCGAAATTTCGAGGACGAAATTCTTTTAAGAGGGAAGAATGTAAAACCCCATAATTTTGAATATTGTGATATATAATAATAAACATGTTATATTATGATAAATAATTTTTATTAATATTTGAGTATGCTAGGAATTGGTTTGAGATCAATTCGATACATGTATATGAATATATGATTACAAATGCACAAAACATGCACGAGAAGAAATCTTGGAAAAATGACCAGTTAAGAGCTTATAGGTTTTTTACACTGATTTAGTTGTAATCTGGAAAAACTTAAAAGACCAAACATGTAGGTATCTTAAACATCTTTCCAACAAATTATAAATCACCTTATTCTGAGGTCGGATGCAAATGTTATGACCAAAATACCAAACCCTAATCTGCATGCATGCTTCTATCCGGTCGACCGCACATATGTGCGCGGTTGACCGCTGGGCGAACAGAGTTCTGCCAGGTTTGTTTTTAGGTCAGTTTTGTTTATAACGAACTCAATTATTACCCTAAGTGTATATATTCGTTTTAAAGCTCTCATAACCCTCTTTCAAACCCTAATAACCCCAGCCACCTTTAATGGTGCAATTCTGGTGTTGTTCTTCAGAATGATTAAAACCAGACCCTGGTTCAGAACTTAGCATGTCTTCTCAAAAAAAGAGTGGCCCCACGATGGGCGCCAAACTGTTGATACTCGATATCAAACAGCCAATTAATCTAGAAGAGGATTGTTACGGGGTGATGAAGAATGATGGAGGACCCGCTCCCTTCTCTGACTTTATGCCTGACTCTTGAACTAGGATATCCGGATCTTCTATAAAGACCAGAAGAACAAACTCGTAAGAGGGTTGGGACTAGTTCCCCCGTGGTACCTCCGACAGTCAAGTCAACTGGCGAGCTTGAGTAGAGCTTAAGAGAAAGTCCAAGGACCATTGAGGTCCTTGTAAGAAGTAATTTTAGTTTTTATTTCTTAGTTTAATTTTACTAATATATCAAGAAGAAGAAGTAGCCAAGAGAGCCTAGCTTGGCCTATTTTTGTTCTTACCTCCCTCCCTCCTTTTATCCTCGATCGCCCTTGAGGTGTCGACCCCCGCTTTCATTTGGCATGGGAGAGCCATTGTGGAGTGAGCAGGATGGCTGCTAAATCATCCTCCACTGTACAGATGTCAGCTGGCGACTGGAGAGAAAGTCACTTCAGCTCTGGAGAGGATATCTTCGTATTTTTTGGGAAGTGATTGAGAGTGTTGTAGAAGGCATGCTGGCAAGCCGAATCATCCCTCGCCTTACAGGTATCGGTTGGCAACTGGATGGGAAATCACTTCATTATAGGAGATTGTGTATCCGTATTTTATGGGAAGTGATTGAGCTAACAAGTCATGGAGACCTATCTGGCCAAAATCTGGATAAGGCTTGTTCAAAGTGGACTGAGGTGTTGATATATGCTCTGGAGGAGAAGCTTGAGGCCGGGGTCGAGTCCTCAGCTTAGTCAACAGTAGGGAGTGACCCTTAAGTCATTTCTGAGAAATGCCCAGTGAGTGGTTGAGTGCCCTAAATAGGGTCATCTTCGATGATAGGGTCGACCAACACCGCCTTTCGTGTCGACTTAGAAGTGTCAGACTGTTCGACTGGTTGGAATGTTATCTCTTCTCATCTAATAATTATTTCTCGAGTCGATATGAAGATGTTGACTTGTCTGGGATGTCAAGATCTCTTGTGTCGACCAATATCGCCTCTATTGTCGACACCAGAATGTCGACTTGATAAGTTGGTGGGGTTGAGGTCTGTGTGATTATGCCTTGGGTTTATCCCTTGATGAGGTACTAAGGTCGTGCAATTTAGTCATGATGTTTGAGTTGTACTGGAGGATTCGACCATTTGTTGTGCCTTAGGCTTGCCTTGATAAAGAGCCAAGAGCTTGTTATCCCACTGAGGAGTTGTTATGCCTCGGGTTTACCCTAAAGAGATACCAAGGGCCTATCATTCGACTGAGGAGTCGAATGCTTAGAACTCTTGAGAGTTAACAAGGGTTTTCTTTCCCCAAAGGCCGAGAAACAATAGTGGGAGTCAGCCAAATGGTTATGCCTTGGGTTTACTCCTAATGAGGTACTAAGGGCTTGTCCATGATGATCAATGAGAGCTGGAGGAATCGACCATATGTTGTGCCTTGGGCTTACCTTGATAAAGAGCCAATGGCTTGTTATCCGACAAAGGAGTCATTGTGCCTTGGGTTTACCCTGAAGAAGTACTAAGGGCTTGTCATTCAACTGAGGAGTCGAATGCCTAGAATTGTTGAGAGTTGACTAGAGTTCTTATTGTATCATTTTTCAAATATCAGCATCTTGGGTGAGTGAACACCATAACTATATATATATATATATATATATATATATATATATATTTATATATATGTGATAATATATATATATATATATGGGGAAGAGGATGATGAGAGAGAGATGAGAGAGAGAAATGTGTATGCTTGGTACAAGCCACAAATTTTGTGCTGTAGTGAGCGTATCCTATGCCCAGTTACTCATTTCAATCCTTGAGCACTCCCCAACTCATGTGAATATGAGCCCTAACTTCAATGAGTGGTGGCATACTAATTGAGCGACACTTTCCACCTTAACCATGAGCGATTAATACACTAAGGCATGGTGTGCTATGGTATATCATCCCATATCATCGACTTTCTCTCATGTATAATGTGTAGACATGTGTAACTGGTAATATGAAAGGAGCGCTCTGATATTATTCTCCCAACTTATCTTTGTAAATAGAAGCGTTTTTCTTATATATATGAATATATACGTAAGGTCATATTCTGTATATTCCCTTTATGTTGCGCATAGATGCTGAATGTTCTTTGTGGTGCTGTGACTGAAATAAGAGCTGTGCTGTCTGATCTTGTGCGTGTTGTGTGTGTATAGACACACATTCACTTGCATCTATCCACACGCACCTTATATGAGCCAACTCTACTCATCCGACTACAACATCAAGCATCTTACTCACATGATTAAGCTTTTACCTTGGATACTGTAGTATATAATATATATATATGGTGCCAGTAGAATTTGTACCTTCATATACCGGATATTGCCTGTCTATATTATATAAGAATCAATATACCTGTATTCTTCATCTTTATCTGAGTAGAAGAGGGTGCAAGACGAGTGGAGAGAGAGATTGAATATGTGTGAGTCAGATCTGTATTCGATCAATTCAGAAGCTATTAAGTGGAGAGGGGGCTAATTCATATTTGGGTTGACGCCTACTGTTGAGCCTCTCAATCTGGCTCTATCTTATTTTCCCTGGCGCATCGAGACGTAGGAGAGAGAGTGTGGATGCTTCGGGTTTGGCACGTTATTGATGTGTCTTGTCAACTTGAGGCTCTACTTTGATGAGGAGGGGGATGACCCACATGGGGATCGTTATCCTTGTGTCCACTAGAGATAGTGCGACAAAAAATGGAGGAAAATCCCCTCCTTTATGACCGGCGAAGGATATCCGATTATCTCATTATATATGTATGTAATCTCATATATATATACTATATAATATATATATATATATATCCTATATATATACTATATATATATATATTATATATATATATATATATATATATATATATGTATGTATGTATGTATGTATGTATACATATTTATGTACATATATATACATAAATATGATGGGAATTTCAGATTTTAGATTTCTTCCCTCGATTTCTCACTATTACTCCTTGATCCATTTGTGAAAGTTGGCTATGACACGGAAGATGTCACGATGTTTAACTGAGGATCAAGAACGAGTCCACTATGGGTTCATTAGCCAAAGCAAGACTCCAGGTTCCAGTGATCAGGCCTCCATTCGAGGACTTCATCCCGGGGTGTTAGGACAGGATGAAGTGTCGCAGAATGAATTGTTGATTAAGGCCATTGTGAGGAATCGCCTGGCAAGATTAGGCAGGGAGTTGCCCATCAAGAGCTACAGATATTATAGTTTGGTGCACTCGTCTGCTGATTAGTGGTGGACAAGGATAATGAGCTATGTGCTTGGTCATATGTCCCCATTCGTGCCAGCATGTACGGCCTCCCCATTAGTGCGAATCACTTCTTCACACTACTTGAGATTTACAACCTGGATACCAACACCTTCCTTACCAAGAATGGAGAGCTGGGGCTTCCTCTCCATGAGATGATGAAGGTATTCATGTTGCCAATTGGAGATATACCGTACCAAGAGTACTTCCCCACCAACCGACTGTTGAGTCAGATGATGATGGTCGGCTCCACCCGATATGACATATTGTGGGAACTAACTTGTCACTATCAGACCACCATAGTAGGTGTAGATGTGAAGGCTAAGAAAAAGATCCCTCAACTCAGCCTGAAGTAATTCACTGGTTATCTTTTAAGACACCTCGAAGATCATTCAGGCAATGAAGTTTGCGAGTTGAGTCCTCTGACCCCATCTAGGATCAATAAGTTGATAGAGAGAATAGAAGTTTAGTCTTATACTACTCACACAGCTGAAGACAAGTTTCCCAAATGTACTAAGTTTGAGACTTTCTTATGGCATGCGCAGAGGTAGATTCAGCCGACAACTCTCTTGGCGGGATACTTAGTCATTTGGCTCAAGAAATGCATAGTGCCCCCATCAACTCTCTGAGGCACTACCGATCGAAGTTATGTTTCCGACCATTGAGCTTGCAAGTAAACATAAGCTTTCCCTGCTTCCGGCCATGGTCTCTAATATTCATAGCGGGTTGCGGCACTTGGTGACCAGCTTTATGCAAGAAGGAAGCAAGCCTTCAAGCGACATCCATACCTCTAAAATCGAGTTGCCGTACACCTATATTATGGTGTGGCTCGTTCTTCACCGAACCAATCTGATGACAACGCCTGAAGTTCCAGATCCGAACATTCCTTTGTTGTAGACCTTAGAGGAGTGTAGGTGGGAGGCCTGTCAATGGTATGAGGTGACCCAACAATTCAGAGTTCAGAAGTGTTAGGAATTCTTCAAGTGTTTCCCCTAATTCTATGGTCATTACAACGAACTATTTGTTGATGAGGAAGAGCCTGAGAAGAACATAACTGTTTTAGATGTGGGCTGCTTCTGCTGGCTAATGAATATCCGACCCGGCTATCTCATCTTCCGGGTGAAGAACACTAGCAGCCTCGAGCCTTATTTTCCCTATCAATTTGCGCGTTAATTTGGTTATGATCAACTGTATATCGCGAATTTGAATAGGAGATTGAGAGTTCATGGAGGCCTTATTGATGGAGCTCGAGCATGGTTCTAGAGCATAGCGGACTGCATCGGTGCAAAATTCAGTCTCACTGCTGTAGAGCCTCAATTACAAATGACCTTCCTATGCTGCAAGTGGCTCATTGCTACCAATACGCCCACCAAGAAGAAGAGAATCTCAGAGTTAGAGGTTGAATTAGCCTCAAAACTTGCCAATGAGGCCATTCGAGCAGTTGTATCTTCTCGGAAAGGGAAGAAGCCCGTTGAGTATGAGAAGAAAGAAGAAGAACCCTTTATGAACGTAGGTTGGACGTCCGAGGAAGAATTTGAGGCCGGAGGTTAAGGCACAGAGGCAGGGGATGATGAAGAGGAAGTTGTGACGAGCCTCCTTACTTCTTTCTTTTTAAAAGGAAGTGGTGTGAGCTCAGTCGTCACTCATAGGACCCGTCGTTCCGACCCAATCAAATCTCTGAAAGCTCCAAAGAAGCCGAAGGAAAAAGTTATCCTCACATCTCCCCACCGAATGACGTTGGAAGTTCTTAGTGGAGATGAAGAAGAAGAAATGGAGCCCCTCACTCGTAGAAAGAGATCTCAACCTTCAACTCAGGCCGAAATTCAAGTTCAAGTTCAAGCTAAAGCTAAAGTTTTCCCAACGGCCGAGTTGCGCACCAAATTTTGCCAAGAGGGTCCTGCTATCTTGGAGGAATCCCGACCAATGAAGAGGCTCAAGAAGGTTGTGCATAGGCCCCATACTCCAATGCCTATATCTGAAGAGGATCCGATTAGCGATATTCATGATGAGGAAGGAGGTAATATTTTACCCTTATATCACTTTTATCACTTCAATTTCAAGTTCACTGAACACATCCAGCAATTTTCGTTCATAGAGGATCGCGAAGAGGGTGAGCTTCCATACGGACCCACTTCTCCTGGGCATGTTCTTTCTAAAGAACTAGGCTTCACTCAACAGATGCACGAGGCTATGAGTGAGGAGCCCACTGTTGAAGTTACTCCAATAGCCTCCAGCGTAAGTATATCTAATATAGATACTACCTTATTCGGGTGGCAATTCAGAGAATTAAGCAATTCAGAATTTGTACCTCCTTTAATCATTTTTACGTTTCATGCTCTTTTAGAGAATTTGTGTCATTCCAGCGTGTTTGCGTAGGGAACATTATAGCTTCCATTAAAATGTTTTAACAGAAATAAAGAATAGCTTTACACATTTAAATTTCCTCTCTTTACAATGAAACAAAATTAGTGCTCCCTAGAAACACATGCAAAAACTCCTACGTAGTAGCCTCTGCTTACATAGGATCTTTGCATGTGCCGTGGATGCGTTATCCATGGACTACTGAATCAACGTTCCAAATCGGATACGAAGAAGGCAAAAAGTTAATGTTTCGATGAGGAAACAAGAACTGAAGTGAATAACAACAAAGTAAGATGAACACTCTTCTTGAGAACAAGTCAAAGCTTGAACTCAAGGAAACACTAGAAGGCTTTGCGGATGCCTGGGAGTGGATTACAACTCTCTCTTGCTCTCAAAGTTCAACAAAATTTTGTCTTTGCTTCGTGCTCAATGCTTAGTACCATGCACAAGTATGTTGGTAGGTATTTATACCCTTTGAAAGTCATAACCGTCCAAAATAATCTGAAATAACTGGTGGTGGTTATCTCCTTTGGGCGAGACGGTGTACACTATCTCGGCTAAAAAAGGAGGTGGTTCCCGACAGTTTGTAACCGTCATTCCACTACTTAAATTGTGTTAAATGCTACAATTTTTGTGGATAGTGGGTGTATTTCATGGATATAACTGTTCATTAACGTTAATGAATACTTCAAAGTAGTTATGGAGCCACATGGTCCCCACAAACTTCGATAAAACCGTCAGAAAACAAGGGAAGCTGTCTCACAGTTCTCACTATCTCGGGCATCCGAGACAATCTACACTGTCTCGAATACACAAGACAGTGGAGACAATCTCACTAACTATGAGACAGCTTCAAGTCCTTTTTTGCATTGTTTTGCATTCTCCTTTGCTTCCTTTTGTATTGGATGATCTCCTCTGACTTGGATGATGATGTTCTTTATCTTCTCTCCATCTTGAGCTGTGTTTGGGACCTACAGGCAATTTTTGATGCCTACAGGTCATGATCCTTATGGTAGCGGCAATAATGCCTGATGTTTTGGCTCCGAGGATCTGACCTCATCTTAGGAGCAAGATCTTTGAGGTGCCCATTCTTCTGGACTTGGGTGAGAGCTTTTGTGAGGGAGGTGTTTTGAACTGTGAGAGTGGGCCTTTGAACCTGGTCCCTCCGTCGGTCCCTCCTGTCGGACTGATTGGAGTGGGTGTACGACTCTCGGGGCGTCCTCGCCACTCTGACACTTGCCGAAGAGCCTCTAGCCAGCTCGTGGTGTCGTGCCACTGCCGATGCTGCTGCTAGCATGGGTACTTAATGAGTGGCACTTGCTGGTGTGGCATACTACTGCTGAAGTCATGACTATGGAGGTCTCTGTGGCCCTAGCTACTACCTTGTAAGCTCAGGCATCCTCCATGTTCGTACCCATGAGCTTTGGCCATCAGCTACTTATAATTGGTGACCGACTTCTTGGCAAGAGAGTCGGCTAACTTGTTGCTCTGTAAGCCAACTACAAGAGTGAACATAGTGATCGTACTCCCTAGGTCGTTAACCTCCAGCCTCTATGCTTGGAACCTCTTGAAGTAGGCTTGAAAGCTATCTCTGGGCCCTTACCTCATCTGAATCAACACATGAGGGGACAGCTTCTGCTTGGTGCCAGCAAAGAAGTGGTGGATAAACTTCCGGCTGAGTTATTGAAAGCTGTTGATGGACTTCTTCTCGAGAGCATTCCACCAGAGCTTGGCACTCCATAAAAGAGTGATGGGGAAGCATCGACATATAATTGCTTCCGATGATTGGAGCATGCTTAGGAGCATGCTCATCACGTTATAGTAGTTCTAAACATGCTCGGAGGGGTCTCCCTCGCCCTTATACTTCTCCACGTGAGGCATCTTGAACTTGTCACATGGGGCATTTATGAGGCCATATGAAAGAGGAGTGTTCCGCCCGATGGCTTCCGCGACCAGTCTATACACCCGATCATATCCGGAGGCCCTCATGGTGGAAGAAGGGGCTAGAGAAGCACGGTGATAGGGGAGAGTCTTAGAGAATGTTCCTCTAGTGTGGTCCCTAGGGTGACCAGGATCAGGACTCTCGCCGGTGATTTCTATATGAGAGAGGAGACATCGGTGAGGCTCTTCAGGATGAGTCGACCGATGAGGTGGTGAGGCCGCGTATTCAACGTGATCTCTCAACTACTTGCCAGTAGCATGAGGAGTCCAAGGTAGGACTACTTGCTGTGCTCTAGAAGAAGAGTGAGCCTCCGACCGTAGTTCTTCAAAAGGTGGGGGAGATAGCTGAAGTTGCTTGATGCAGCTGTGGAAGCCGGCTGAGGAGTTCGCTAGTGAATGTAGCGAGTTGTTGTTGTAGAGATTAAGAAATCTTCTGAGCTATTTCTTCAAGCTGAGCTTGACTAACGTAGGTTTGGTACAGTTCTACAGTGTGAGACTGGTCAGCTCTACCTTTAGTACCAAACATGTTTTTTTAAAAAAGAAAGAGGCCCCGCAGTGGACGCCAAACTATTAATGATGGTTAACTAAACAGTCAAATATTTTGGGGTGAGTTTGATAAAGGGCCGCTCACTTCTTCAAATATTTGGCTTTGAGTAGAGTAGCTTTCAGCCTGCACAAAGTAGAAACTCATGAAAGAACGGGGATTGGTTCCCCCGTTATACCTCCGACGATCAAGTAAACTAGTGAACTTCAGTGAAAAATGAAGAACTATGAGAGCTTTTGTGTGTAGTGCAGTATAATTAGCAGATATTCCAAAAAGTTAGAATTTAGAATCCCTTCTATTTAGAATTGTACCTCTATTTATAGTGGTGATGGAAGGGTAGAATGGACACTTCGGTCGAGCACAGGATGGTGGTGAAGAAGTATGGTTTGGCGGCTGCATCAGCACCTACTTTACATGTGCAGGTCGGCGAGTGGAGGAGAGATCACCTCAGCATTAAATATGAAGTGATATGAGGCATTGCGGTGCTGACGTGATCCGATGAGTCATGAAGACTATCAGGGCTAGAGGCATGATGGACCTACCAAGTATTAAATGTGATGCTGACGATCTGCCAGTGGGAGATGAAAGTACCCTAGAGGGGGGTTTATAGGGTTAAGCTAATCTAATCCAATTACGATACCAAAATAAAAATTATCAAGACAATATCCTAGCAATATGATATACAAAGATGTATGCAAGGATAAACAATGAGACAATAGGCGATATAAATACAAGCACAAGATGAAAAGTAAAATCGTGTGCCAAAACACAATCGCAAACTCAAGATATGATTACGGAGTTCAGTCAACCCTCAACCTACATCTTCGCTCCTCACCTCGAGGAGATCTCCATTGTCACTCAAAAAATCTGCACAAAATGGTTTCCAAAGATCATCGATAACTTTTACAATGCATACGATATTAATCACACAAGCTACACTTCTCTAAGTGTTGGACTACCCATGTCAACTTCCTCAAGTGTTTGAAATTGCAACCTCTCCTTAGGATTTACAACCAACCCACTCCTCTTGGAATTTACCTCGATCTTTCTCAATCACTCCTCTAAGTGTCCTTGTGTATTACAATGTGTTTAAACAATAAGTGCGAATAAAGTATTTTGTTCTCTAAACAAATGAGAATGAAATATAAGCACTCTCAATGAAACGCTCTCACAACCCAATAATACCAGATGTGAAATACTAAAGTTCAAGTGATTGTGTGTGTAATCAATGAGTAAAATGAAATCAAACTCAAATAAATCTAGCTTATATATGATAATCAAAATATAGATTAGCTAGAGAATAACTTTAGAAAACTTCTTCAAAAACAATGAGAGAGAGAGAGAGATTTGACGATGAACACTTCAAAACCAAAATCAAGATCTTTCTCTTTGTAAAACTCTTTTTCTAATAAACAAACACACTTAATTTTTCTCAAAACATGGAGCCAAAATGGCAAACATCTCTAGTCTTTCAAATAAGTCTTGAGGGCTATTTATAGCCTCTCAAACAGATCAAAACAGAAACTAGCCGTTACAGGAAAAAGGCATGATCAGTCAACCGATGAGTATTATCCGTCGACTGAGGTATTCGACCGTTGGCTAATTTTGGAAAAATAAAACAAAGTCGGTCGACTGACAAAAACTTGGTCAGTCGACTGAAAACACTGTTCGGTCAACTGATTTAAACAATCGGTCTACTAGTTGACTAACAAAGCTATTGCTGAAAAAATTGCTACTGGTAAGTCGACTGGTCTTTTCATTTGATTGACTATCCAGTGTCTGAATGGCTGATATAACAGATACTGAAAAGTTAATTTTCTAAACTTAATTTAAAATAGTAAAACAACTCCAAAAATGATAAAACTTGGGAAAATATTTATATATGTGAAAATAAATGTGTTTGTAGAGGAATTTCTAAAATAGCACTTCCTATTTGTAAAAACTCACTATTTTGTAAAACATACGAAAATGTTAAATATGATTTCATAGATTACCAGAATCAACAAAAATATGAAACTGTTAAATACTTGATTCTGATGAAATCATTTCAAACAGGTTATCTTCCCAAATGCGATAAATATGAAACTAATAGATATATTTATATCGATAAACTTATCCATAAAGATAAATCTAAAATAATGTGCATGTGTATGGTTTGAGATTTAAGTATAAACACATAAAGTAAAAACACCTAAACTGACAGACATTATACCCAAGCAAATAATCAATATAAAGCTTGATCTTGGTTGTAGGGATGAAGCGCGATAGTGTATCTTTGACTTGAATAACGACGAATTCATTCCAATTTCCTTCTAATCTCCAATAGGATGTCATTATTAAAGTGCAAATCCATCCAACCTCCAACGAAGGATGAAAATCACGAATATCTAGTGAGCAAATGTAAATACTAGACAACGAAATTAGGAATTGTTTATTACTCATCGAAACCAGATTAGACAATAGGTTCATAATCATGAGACCAAACACAAGAGGCTTGAGGTTGAAGTCATCATATAGCTTCACAGAGAAGTAACGTCTTTCGAGTCGACCTTGTGAGGCATCGGATAACTGGTCAAGTGGGCTCGCTGCGAGTCAGCTTTAACAAGAGGATCAACAAGTACCACCATTCATGTCGACATAAGAAGATGTCGACTCAACGGGTCAGCTACGTCGGGATCCTTGGTTGCCTTGATCGTCAATTTGGATTGAGCGGTGAATGCATGGGGACACCAGTCCATTGCTGGGAAAGTTTCGTACTTTGGCGACTGAAAACACCTTAAGACTCGAGAGAATTAGTATATATATATATATATATATATATATTATATATATATATATATAATAATATAATATATATATATAATTATTATATATATATATATATTATTCTTAGTGTTTTTCAGTCGCCAAAGTACGAAACTTCCTCCAGCAAATGGACTGGTGTCCCCATGCATTTCACCGTCAATCCAAATTGACGATCAAGGGCAACCAAGGATCCGACGTAGCTGACCGTTTGAGTCGACATCTTCTTATGTCGACATGAATGTGGTACTTGTTGATCCTCTTGTTAAAGCTGACGTCGCAGCGGCACTCACGAAGTTATCCTGCCTCACAAGGTCGACTCGAAAGACGTTACTTCTCTGTGAAGCTATATGATGACTTCAACCTCAAGCCTCTTGTGTTTGGTCTCATGATTATGAACCGAATTGTCTAATCTGGTTTCGATGTAGTAATAAACAATTCCTAATTTCTGTTGTCTAGTATTTACATTTGCTCACTTAGATATTCGTGATTTTCATCCTTCGTTGAGAGTTTGGATGGGGTATTTGCACTTAATAATGACTATCCTATTGGGATTAGGAAGGAAATTTGAATGAATCTCGTCGTTAGTTCAATGTCAAAGATACACTTATCGCGCTCATCCCTCACAACAAGATCAAGCCTTTATAATTGATTATTGCTTTGGGTATAATGTCTGTACAGCTTTAGTGGTTTTATACTTTATGTGTTATTACTTAAATCTCAAACCATACACATGCACATTATTTTAGATTTATCTTTATGGATTACAGTTTATCGATATAATATATCTACTTAGTTTTCATATTTATCAGCATCTTTGGAAGGATGAACCTGTTGAAATGAATTTCAATCAGAATCAAGTGATTTAACATTTCACTATTTTTCGTTGATTCTGGGTAATATCGTATGATCATATTAACATTTGTATGTTTTTACAATAGTGCAGTTTTACCAATGGATATGTTATTTTGTAGAATATCCTCATCATACTTTATTTTCACATGAATATACAATATCTTCGCCAGTTTATCATGTTGGAGTTGTTTTACTATTTTTAAACTTAAGTTGTAGAATTAACTTTTCTGGCGAGTAATACATAGAATAAATATATACAGACACAAATTTCACGAACACATAGGATAAGTCATCAATGAAAAAGAAACCAGAATCAGAACATTGAACCGAAAAGTTAGACCAATATTTAAATTCAAAAGCATAGCTTTGATTAGATAGACATAAGAAATAGACCGAATTTATTATAATCAAGTTAAGACAAAAATAAAAACCAGAACCTCCATAAAAGAATAAAGACAGTATAAAATATAGAAAAGAAAAAAAAAACAGAGAAAAAAA
This sequence comes from Asparagus officinalis, assembly GCF_001876935.1. Classification (NCBI taxonomy): domain Eukaryota; kingdom Viridiplantae; phylum Streptophyta; class Magnoliopsida; order Asparagales; family Asparagaceae; genus Asparagus; species Asparagus officinalis. The sequence continues at coordinate 98,602 of NW_017972726.1, forward strand.
AAAAAAGGAACCATATTAATAAAAATGACTAATAATATATTAATATTTTACAATAAGACCAAAACAAGGAAAAAAAAAAAAAATAAAAATCGGATTAACATCAGACAGAAAACGAAGAATATATACAAAATACGAATAGAAAAAAAGTGAAACATAATACAATCCATAATATTTACCAAAAAATGAATAACGAGAATAATATAACATAATAATATGAAATACATAAGTAATTAGAGAGAGGCTATATAAGACCATTAACACAAAATAATAGAAAGAAATAAAAGAATAGATAAATAAATTGCACATTTTGAAAGCTCCATGTATGAAAAAATAATTAAGATGAAGATATAGAATTATATTTAGAAAAGAGATATACAGAGAAGATAATGATTTATAAGCGTTTTGATAATATACAATAATAAATACATAATTATAATTAATTCATTGTTTTGAGAGAAGTTTTCTAAAGTTATTTCTTAGCTATCGTATATTTTGATTATCATATTAGGTAGATTCTATTTTGAGTTTTGATTTCATTTTACTCATTGATTACACACGACAAATCACTTGAACTTTAGTATTTGCACATCTGGTACTTATTGGGTTGTGAAGAGCCGTTTCATGAGAGTGCTTATATTTCATTCTCAGTTGTTTAGAAGAACAAATACTTTTATTCGCAGCTTACTTGTCTTAAACACATGTAATACACAAGCCGACAGCTGTAGCGAGGAGTGATTGAGAAAGGGATCCGAGTAAATTCCAAGAGGAGTGGGCGTGGTTTGTACAATCCTAAGGAGAGGTCTGCCGCAGCATTTCAAACACTTGAGAAGCTGACATGGGTAGTCAACACTTAGAGAAGTTTAGCTGGTGGTGTGATTAATATCCCTCATTCATTGTGAAACAGTTATCCGATCTGATCTTGGAGAACCATTTTGCTGCCAGATTTTTTGACGTGACAATGCGCAGATCTCCTCGAGGTGAGTGGGCCGAAGGAGATGTATGTGTGAGGGTTGACTGAACTCCTGTTAGATGCATATCTTGATTTGCGATTGTGTTTGGCACACGATCTTTTTTTCATCCTTGCTGACTTTGCGTATCATATATCGCTATTGTGCTCATTTGTTATCCTTGCATACATCTTTGTATATCATTATATGCTGGATATCTGTCCTTGCATAATTTTATTTGGTATCGTTAAGTTGGATTAGATTCAGCTTAACCTTAAACCCTCTACGTGTACTTTCATCTCCCACCGGCAGATCCGGTCAGGCATCAACATTTAATACTTTGGTAGCGTCCCATCATGCCTCGTAGCTACCTGATAGTCTTATGAACTGCAGGTCGCGATCACGTCGCAGCACCGCCAATGCCTCATATCACTTCATATTTAATGGCTGAGGTGATGCTCTCTTCCATCGCCCGACCCGTGCACATGTAAAGTAGAGGCTGCGTTGACTGCAGCGCCAAAAACGCATACTTCTTCAGCCACCATTCCGTGCTGCCGCTCCGACCGAACGTGTCCATTCTACCCTCGTCCGGATCACACTGATTAAATAGAGGCTACAATTCTCTAAATAGGAAGGGATTTCTAAATTTCGTACTTTTGGAATATCTGCTATACTTATATGCACTACAGCCATACAAGGCTGCTCATAGTTCCTTCATTTTACTGAAGTCTCACCTAGTTTACTTGATCGATGCCGAGCGGTATGAACGGGGGAACCATCCCCCCGTCTTTCTTTCATGTTAGTTTCCTCCTTTGTGCAGGCCTGAGCTACTCTACTCCAAAGCCAATATTTGATAGAGTCGGCAGCGGGCTCCGTTTTATCAAATCACCCCAAAATATGAACTGTTTAGTTAACCATGCATTATAGTGTGTTGGCCGGTCCACCTGCGGGCCTCTTTCTTTTTAAAAAAAACAGTGTTTTGCGTACTCTCGAGAGAATTAGTATATATATATATAATATATATATATATTATATATAATATATATATATATATATATAATATATATAATTCATATATATATATATATATTATTCTTTAGTGGTTTTTCAGTCGGCCAAAGTACGAAAGCTTCCCACAAATCGGACTGTGTCCCCATGCCATTCAGGCCGTCAATCCAAATTTGACGATCAAGGGCACCAAGGATCCGACCGTAGCTGACACGGTTGAGTCGAACATCTTCTTATGTCGACATGAATGGTGGTACTTGTTGATCCTCTTGTTAAAGCTGACTCGCAGCCGGACCCGTTATCTCACGAAATGTATCGATGCCTCACAAGGTCGACTCGAAGACGTTACTTCTCTGTGGAAGCTAGTATGATGACTTCCATACCTCAAGGCCTCTTGGTGTTTGGTCTCCATGATTATGAAACCGGTAAATTGTCTAATCTGGTTTCGTGATGTAAGTAATCAAACAATTCCTAATGTTCTGTGTGTCTAGTATTTACATTTGCTTCACTGTAGATATTCGTGGATTTTCATCCTTCGTTGAGGTTGGATGGGGATTTGCACTTTAATAATGACATCCTATGGATTAGGAAGGAAATTTGAATGAATTCGTCGTTATTCAGTCAAAGATACACTTATCTGCGTCATCCCTCAAAACAGAGATCAAGCCTTTATATTGATTATTTGCTTTGGTATAATGTCTGTACAGTTTAGTGTTTTTACTTTATGTGTTTATACTTAAATCTCAAACCATACGACATGACATTTAATTTTAGATTTATCTTGTATGGATACAGTTATCGATATAAAATATATAAAATAATTTTGATTAAGAGACTTGAAAATTGTTTAAAACAAAGAGTTAGCATGTTACTTTCAAAACATTTAAATTAAATTTCTAAGTTAGACCTGGTTTTGTATATCTACAATGAAAAGATTTTCTAAGAGATTTGCCTTAGAGGTATACATAAAAATATTTTTTGAGTAAAAACTAGCTTCAATTTGAATGTTTAAATATATAAATTAAATTAATTATTCGCTAACTTCTTTAAATTGGCAAGATAATCAAATTTTGTGGGTATGTTCATTGTAAACCCTCATGAGATTGTAACTCGTCCTTCAGGGTAATCTAGGAGTTTAGAGGTTTGTTGTATGCACTAAATACAACCATGATTCCTACAAAAATGAGTTAGGATTTTTTTTCCCTTCTTTGCTAGAGGACTAGCAAAAGTTTAGGTGGAGGGGTATTTGATAATCACATTTTTATTATATTTTATACCCTCATTATCTATCTTCTTTAAATAAATATATCACTAATAACTTGTTTTTATCTTAATTTATAGGTAATTGAAGTTAATGAATAAAAGCCTAAAAGACTCAAATTTTTTGATTGTTGACCATTTATTGAAGCCAAAAATGAAGAAAAAAGAAGCCCCAAGAAAGCTCAAGGATCCATGAAGAAATTGGGTTAAAAATTAATAAAAATTAAATCTGTGTAAACCAATCGATTGACCAACCGATTGGCCAACCGATTAACCAATCGATTGGTTCACAACAGAAACTATTTTATGGCTGGAATTTAATCATTGATCTCCAAGTAAAATCCAATGGTTCTCATTCATTGTTGTAGGCTATAAATAAGGGTAGAGGGCAAGGGGTCTGAGTGTGAAAATTTTTATAAAAACTTCATTTGAAGTGGAGGGTTACTTCTAATTGAGAAAAACTTCCAATTAATAAAATATATTTTTTCAACTCTTCATATTTTTCTTTTCTTCTCTTTGTTTAATGATGAAGATGAAGATGAAATGAAGATGAAGATCAAGATGAATATTTGCTTTCATCAAGAGGCTAGACTCCTCTTGAAATGTAAACTTTCTCTTTTATCTTTTTATTATTCTTTAATATTTTCTTTTCTTACTTTAGATATTCAAGAAGCAAGAACCCTCTTGAATTAGATTTATTTTCATGCCTTGTAAAGTAGATTTACTTTCATGTCTTTATTTTCTTACAATTATTTTTGTAGTATAGATTTATTTTCTTGCATAGTTTAGGTTTTATTTTCTTACACTATTCGCCAAGAGGCTAGAACCCTCTTAGAAATTAGTTTTTAATTTGCTCATTCTTTTCCATTCATTCCCTCACTTAGAGACTAGAACCCTCTTTAGAGTTAGTTTTTATTTTTATTCTTTTACTTAGATGCTAGAAACCTCTTTGGAGTTAGTTTTTATTTTTATTCTCTACCTTTTGTTTCTTTTTTTTAAGATGTAGAACTAATTCTTGTATGAATTTTAGAATTGTATGAAACTAGTCTAATTTTTTTATGAATTGTGAATTACTCTCTTGCGCTTAAAATGATCATGTTTAGGATAATCAACTAGAGAACTAATTGGTAAGAGGAATTCTATAATTACTATCTAGTTGTTGTTCTTTTTATGAATGTTAATTTTGCTTAGATGATAATTTGATAGGTTATACTTTTCTTAAGTGATTTGATAGTTTACACTTAATAAATCTAAAGTAGAATGTGATAAAAAGAGAATGATTCACAATTTATAATTAAAATTGACTAATGGATTCAATTCTAGATTTCTTATATCTCTAATTGAATCCTCTATTTTTACTTTCTTGATTTTCTCCTTTATTCTTGATTTTTCTCTTATTTATTTCTTTGTTTTATTTTCCTTTATTTTCTTTATCTTTCTTTATCCACTCTCAATCTAGTTTTTTTATTTACATATAGTCAAATCCACTCTCGTTATCTCTCCACAATCGCATAGTTATCATTCTTAATTGTCACACACACAACTTAAGACCAGTTTTGATTAATTCCTACAACATCTTCCTCGTGGGATTCGACATTTTTCTATGTTATAACTTGATTGTGCACTTGCAATCTCAAATATTCACAAACGCGCCATCAAAAAATATGTTAGACAAGGTAATTAAAAGTAGACCTTGTTGGGATTTTGTCTTTGATTCTTTGTGTAACTTCCTGAGAATTAGATAGGGTTAGAGTTCTATCATGATTAGGAGTTTGGGTTCTATCATGATTAGGAGTTTGAGTTCTATCATGATTATGAGTTTGGGTTTTATCATGATTAGAAGTTTGAATCCTATTCTAATTAGGAAGTTAGGCTAGAGATAGGGTTTTGGTTTCCCTATATATATTCTTCTATTGGTGGAGGAAAAACCATGAAAAAAAGTAGAGATGTAGTAGATGAGAGAGAGGGAGAGAGGGTTTCGTAGTCTTTATCCATGCAAAAGATTACAAGGAGTGGGCTTTGGAGAGAATATGAGAGTTGATTATGTATGTGAGGTTGAGAGATGAGAGTTGAGTGGTTTCTCTTGTAGTTCTCCCTAATACATAGTGAATTTCTCGTATTGTTACCTCGTGGACGTAGGTCAAAGTTGGTCGACCGAACCACGTAAATCTCGGTGTTCTTTTTTCTTAATTATGGTTGTTCTATCTTATTGATTGGGGTTGGCTTCCGAGTTGCGCATATCGTGGTAGGCGAGGAGACTGAAATTCCCCAACAAATGGTATCAGAGCGATGGTGATGGATCCGGGAGTGAGTTTGCAAGATAGAAGATAACGTCGTGCAAGATTGAAAATCGGCGTTACAAGAATCAAGATAAAAAGGGGAAAAAATACTTTAGCAAACACTGTAGCGCGGCGGGCACTGTTCACGGGGGATCCGACGGTCCAGATTGATTTGTTAGCCGATTGAGGATTTGGAGGCGGATTTTGGTGATCCAGGAGTCGTTCCTAGGGTTTTTCGACGTGCTGAGTTCGTTTTTGGTATCGGTTTCATCAAATTCAAACTCTACGGTGACTGATTTGAATTTTTATTAGAGAATGATGACTTCTTCGTGTCCGAAGTTTGATATTCTGCTATTTAACCGGCAAGACAAATCTGATGGTAGATAAGGAGCAGGAGTTGGTTGGTGTGTTTACTTGAGGAGGACAGTGTCAGATTAGGTGGAGCTTGCAAGCGAGCACGACCGAGTGACACACATGAAGATGAAGATAGTGGTGTTGGACTTGAAGTTGGTGAGCGTTCATATTCAATCCAAGCCAAGTAATTGAGGAGATAGAGGCATCCGGATCATAGTGTAGAGTAGGAGAGGTGCACCGATATGATTCGAGACGAGCGATACAAATGGAGCACAAGGACAACAAGAGAGGTGAAGGCATCACGGTGAAGCAGAAGATAGTGAGGATCATGAAGGCATCCAATTGGGAGTGCAGGTGTTCTGATTTGAAGTACGAAAGAAATAGAAGACTCTAACGGGAGAGACAAAGTTTCAAGACGACGATGATATATCTTCAAGGGAGTTTGGGAATCAAATCCAAGGTGGAGATTGTTGGGATTTTGTCTTTCATTCTTTGTGTAACTTCATGAGAATTAGATAAGGTTAGAGTTCTATCATGATTAGGAGTTTGGGTTCTATCATGATTAGGAGTTTGAGTTCTATCATGATTAGGAGTTTGGGTTTTATCATGATTAGGAGTTTGAATCCTATTCTAATTAGGAAGTTAGGCATGCAAGAGATAGGGTTTTGGTTTCCCTATATATATTCTTCTATTGGTAGAGGAAAAATCATGAAAAAAAAGTAGAAATGTAGTAGATGAGAGAGAGAGAGGGTTTCGTAGTCTTTATCCGTGCAAAAGATTACAAGGAGTGGGCTTTGGAGAGAATATGAGAGTTGATTATGTATGTGAGGTTGAGAGATTGAGAGACGAGAGTTGAGTGGTTCCTCTTGTAGTTCTCCCTAATACATAGTGAATTTCTCGTATTGTTGCCCCGTGGACGTAGGTCGAAGTTGGTCGACCGAACCACGTAAATCTCGGTGTTCTTTTTTCTTGATTGTGGTTGTTCTATCTTATTGATTGGGGTTGGCTTCCGAGTTGCGCATATCGTGGTAGGCGGAGAGACTGAAATTCCCCAACAGACCTCCATTCTTATAGAAAGTTTTCCTTAACCTTTAGCCCCTTCAAATGCCAAAAATGATATAGAAGCTAATGTTCTTCTTCCAAGGACAGGTTAAGCAACTTAACCCTTCATCATTAAATATATAGGTAACTTGGGACAAAGAACAGTGAGTTGATCTGGTCTAGGGAAACGAAATTATTGTTTAAACATAAGACAGTGAGACAATGTTATACGGCTTATTTACATGTTTGTTACAAACATAATTTGAAGATATCACAAGAAAAGATTGTAATTAGCCAAAAAAATATTTTCTGAATGTAAGATGCCAAAAGAGATGAAGATCCAAAACCTCTAGATACTAATAAGCTTTGAACAGCCTCTAAATAGATTGCGAACTCAACTTTGAGTTTGACCTGTATTCTTTACCTGCAGAATTTCAATATTAACTAGGTTTGGGACTTAAAAAGAAGAACTAAACATTAAAAAAAAGTTTGGTAGCACTGATGGAGCTTCTCCGAGACCTGACTGCATATCGATCTGAGTTATCCAGGAGAGCACTTGCTGGAAAATGGTAATTGACGAGCTGGTGTCTGGAATGCCATGAAATGCAATGCAGAGGAGGCTAAGAGCCACTATAGCAATTTCTGGCATCAAAGATGAAACTTCAACATTATCTGGATTTAGACAATCAACAAGTGAAGCGAGTTGAGAGTGGAGAACGCTTGCACACTATTTTTCTTGTTCGCATGGAGAATATTCAGTAATTTCAACACCAATGTGTTCATTAGTTGATGGAATTAATACAACTTCACTTGTCTTTTGACGCTTCAGCTGAAGATAGATACTCTCTTCGGTTGATCATTTCTTACTAACTTTTGGGACAACGAATGTTTTGCGTTGGCAATTAAGGTCATCCACTCTAGCACAATCAGAAGCACGAGTACTAATCACCACTCGAATGCATTCTATCAATGAGAAACAAGGTTATGGAAAGCAAAGGATATTCACTAGCTAGCATTCCAGGCCTCCAAATATGCAGTGGGCAAATTTTAGCAATTCAAATGTAGGCATTGCACAGTGCTGCCTGCAATGAGCTTTGAAGTTAGTACCTACGATGCACTCACTAAATCATTCATACTATGGACAGACCAAACACATAACAACAAAGATAAATAGATTTGTTTAAACCTGCAATTCATGACTTTCTGTACTCTGCAAGGGTAGAGGGAAAACATTGATTATCTCAATGGCAGTTGACTCAACAACAACAGTTGAACATGTTGAATGAAGCACATGGGGACAAGCACCTATAGAAGAATCATAAACTGAGTTTCTGGAAAGATATTTATCAATGGACCCTGAAGACTTATGAATAAAATTAGTTAACAAATCACATAAAAATGGCATAAAAAGTAGCAAGTAAACAACCATTAAGGTGTTATACAAGGTAAAAGAATCCAGTCAAGTTATTGGAAGTCGTATTTATAGACGTGTGAATCTCAGGAGCCAGTCACTCTTTTGCTGAAAATTTTCGGTTAGGAAAAGCTTGCTTTAATTTCCCCAATATCACTTTAGGGGTAACTTGTCGCATAAGTTCAATAAGGCACTAGTATCAAAAATAAATCAGCTCCTCCCAAAATATATTTGATAATTGTCAAACTGTATTGTAATGTGTCATATGAAAACAGAAAAGGATATAATTTCATAAGGATTTTAGAGCCTAAAATCAGATTTTGTAAACATTGGGACTATCTTTGAAGTCTAGAATATCCATATTATAATATCAATATCCAATTATCTGTTTCCTTTAAGCGATAATTTTTTGCCCTTGATTTAGTTAAATCCATTAGGTTCATCCATAACCTGAAATTTATTAAGGTTTCTCAAGAATAAATTAATGAACCAATAAAAAGGATGTATAGCATAATTTTATTTTCCTTCTTCTGTTCCGATTATTTAACTCAAATATGATGAGTCCCTCATAGATGAGATGTTAAATTTAATTGTTTTGCATTTTAAAGGAAAATTTAAATCCAGACATGAAAAGTATGTTCTACTACGACTTCATAGATTTAAGTTTCTCTTAGTGATGTATACTTTGGTGAAACTATGTATTCCACAGCTAAAAACACAATGTGCAATTCAATATTACTCTGCACAACTAAAAGCTCTCGCAGAAAAACTGTACAATAAAATAAGGATGTGATTGAACAAATGTATTTCAATATAATGAGAGCTAATTGCTATCTCCATAAAATATATCATAAGTTCAACATTCCAAGCTTTAGTTGCCAAGTTTCACTTATCTTCTCAGTTTAAAATAAAATATCTACATTATACCATTTCACCTCCTCCTCAAATTGGTACATAAAACTTTGGTTATACAAAATAATGAAGAATTTATAAGAGAACTTGGTATGCCGTAATTAATAACAATATTTTGCCTAGGATAAATAATTTGGAGAGAATAAAGTTATTCTTTGGATTTTTTTTCCCTTTTTGCTTGGCTTCTTTCAACTTACAAATCACACATATATTCTATTATAATGACTCTTAGACTTCCTAACAAATACTCTTGAACTTCCCCACAATATTCATGCATCTAATATATTCATGTATTTGACTCCTCAAATAACTAAATAATCTTTTCAATTCTCAAGGTAATCAATCAAGTTTACTTTCAACATTCTCCCTTAAATGTGATAATGCTGAGCTAGCCTCACAATAAAGTAAACACATCATGCTTTAATGACTTAGTAAATAAGCCAGCCACTTGATCTTGCAAATTCACAAACTCGAGCTCAACGTCATTGTTCTTTACTTGATCTTGGATAAAATGATATCGAGTATCAATATGTTTGCTCCTTTCATGAAACGCTAGATTTTCGAAGGTGTAATAACTGACTTGATATCAACACAAATTTTGGTTGGCTCTTTTGAGAAAATTTCTCAACCAAAGTGCATGAGTGACACCCGATGATTCAACAACATATTCGGATTCACAAGTTTGAAAGAGTGACTATCGAGTGCTTCTTTGAAGACCAAGTAAAAGCAGTATCGCCGATAAAGAAGGTGTAACCAGTTGTACTCTTTTGGTCATCAACATCTTCGGCTCGGTCGCTATTAATATTTGAACAAGTTTAAAGTTGTTAGAACTTGAATACAACAAATGAAATCTATTGTACCATTTATGTGCTAAAGAATCCTCTTTGCTACCAACAAGTCTGAAGACAACAGATCTTCCATATATCTACTCATGAGCCCAACACCAGAGAGAATATCGGGCCTTGTGTAGGTAAGGTAGCAAAGACTACCAACCAAGCATTTGAAATAAGTTGCACCAACTTTGCTTACACCATCTTTTTTGGACCACATGACTCCACATTCAACAGGAGTACTTACAAGATTGCTATCCTTCATATCAAATTTATCAAGAATTTTCTTTACATATCCCCCCTGAGAAATAAAGATTTCATCTCATCCTTACTTCACCTTGATGCCAAGATAATAAGACAAGACAGCACATATGGGACAGTGTCAGGAAAGCTAGTGATTAACACGATCATCTGTACGAGGCTAGAGGAAGATCGATTGACATGTCTCCTGATTGCATAGCTTTGCCAACTCTTATTTATGTCAAGGATGGGATTTAAGAGTGTGATGAATCGAGGGTAGACAGCGGTGTTCATGTACGCTACTTCGAGGGATCAAAGGTCCTTGAAGAGACATGGCTGATTAGATCCAAGGTATGATATATTGCATACTTACACTATTTGTTGTGTGGTTTTCTTTTACCGAGATCCTAGTGTCGGTCCTAACAATCTAGCTAAAGAGACATGTCGAATTTGTGTTTTATGCGGTAGCCGCGGGATGATATACAGGGGCTTCTTGTCGGTCGTACGGTGTGGTTGACTTTCCGCCATTGATCAAGAAAGGCGTAACAAAACTACAAACACAATCCATTTGGTAAACGCTAAAATTGTTGTTATGTTTACTAAATTCTTTATTACCGTTGTATATAATCTAAGTGTGGATTTAACCTATTGCATGTGTATAGTTATCCGGATCCCACATTATATGAAAAAAATTCAAGCAGCAGCAGATGAGGTGAAGGAGTGTTATGATGATATTGGGGATTTCACCGATGAGGAATTCATCAACATGATGCTCTTTGACGGCTACTTCCATCACCATTTCATGGATTCTTCCGGAAGGATAACAGCACCAGATGGTAGCAAGATCTTGAAGGATTTGTTTTTGCTAGAGAATCAGCTTCCTTTCGTGATGCATGATGTGTTAATTAGCTTAAGGTTTGTAAACATCAACAAATTCATCCACCGAAACTTTTTCCATGTCCAAGGAGATACGAATCCTTCGATGACAGATCTCCGTTGTATTTATCACCTCAGCACTTTTGGCATCTATGATATTGAATAGAGTTATTTATGAACAGGAGACGTGGGGGCCACCCACGTGACGCAAACCGCGTGAAGATATTTTGCAGAGGCCCACCCGATTCAACAAATGTATATATAGCTTGCTAGGTTTTTTTTCTTAGTTTTGCGTGCAAGGATTTTGTTGGCGGCTACAGTGCGCAAGCAGAGGGAGTTCGTGAAAGGAGTTTGTACGGCTGCGGGAGAAAATCGCAGCAGGAGAAAAACTCAAGAGAAAAAGCAGAGTTTTTTTAAGGGTTTTGTGCATCCATTTGTAGAGAGATATTGTGAGGGATCTGAGAGTTTGTTTGAGGGTTTAGGTTGTAAGTAATTGTAAACCCTAGTTGTAATCTCTCCCTTTAATAGTAGATCTCCCCCCTCCTTGCCCCGTGGACGTAGACAACTTGCCGAACCACGTAAAATTGGTTATATCGCTATTTGTGTGATTTGTAATAGCTTTTAGGTTCCCTCGACTTGCCGAACCACGTAAAATTGGTTATATCGCTATTTGTGTGATTTGTAATAGCTTTTAGGTTCCCTCGACAGGTCAGTCCTAGAACTGATGAGAGGAAGAGCTGATATCTCACTTGGTTGAGATATTTTACTTAAGGTTCCTGTTTCCTTTGTGAAACAGGATTTCCTATTACGACCTGACTCTCTTGTTGTGTTGCCGAAGTACTGCTGAAATTTTCGCTGAGCGCAACAAGTGGTATCAGAGCCCAGATTTCAGATCTAGGGTTTTGGAGTTTGGTGAAGGAAGATTCTTGTGTGAAGCCTGGTTCTTGGAGTTCTAGACTTCGGTAGAGATAGCATTAGGAGTTCTCGTTAGAGATTTCGCTTTCCTCGTGTGGACAGGAGATCTATTTGGAATTTGATCTAGGGTTCAGTTGGGTGGTTCCTAATTTCTATCAATCTGTTGTTTCTCTATAATTTGGAGTTAGTTTGCAATGGGAGAAGAAGGTGAAAACAGCAAGTCGATAGCGAGTACAATACAAGTTCGTTTTCAGAATACTAAGATTAGTGTGGTGAAGTATGACGGTAAAATTAACATTAGTTTGTGGATGAGCGACGTACAGGATGCGCTCAATGCTCAGAATTTGGAGGAGACCATCATGGTCTACGAGAGGCCACCTAAATATGAAGAGGCGGTATGGGAAAAGATGAATAGGAACACTTATGGGGTGATCAGGTCCTATTTGGAACAGGAGCTAAAATATGATGTGATTAGGGTGACGTCTGCAATGAAGATGTGGGAAATTATTAACAATAAGTATCTCACAAAGAGTGTTGAGAACAGGTTGTACTTACTGCGAAGACTCTTCAGATTTCAGATGTCCAGAGGCACCTCGCTAGCGACTTATGTGAACAACTACATTAAGTTATTGTCGGACTTGACGAATGTTGATGAGAAGATATCGGATGAGTACAAGGCGATTATTTTATTGGGCTCCTTACCGAATGAGGAGTATGATACCTTCATGCTCACTTTGTTGAACGGGAGATCTTTTATCAGCTATAGTGAAGTGACTAACGCATTGACTAATTACGATTTGAGGAGGAATGACAAGGGGACTTCTCGTGCTAACACTTCAGGCGAGGCCTTGTCGACAAGAGGTAGAAGCTCATATCCGAAAGGTGGTAATAGAGGGAGGTCAAAGTCAAAAAACCACCACTAATTAGTAAAGAACCAATGTGCATTCTGCAAGGAGCATGGACATTAGAAGAGAGACTGTCTGAAGCTCAAGGAGAAAGAGAATGGCAAGAAAAAAAAGCCCAAAGGCCAATGAGGTGAATATTGCGAAAGGCGATGATTCCGATGATTCGTGCTTTTCTCTACTGATTACTCCAGAGGTGAACCATGTGGATGCATCAGATTGGATGCTTGATTCCGGCGCTAGTTATCATGTGACCCTAGGCGAGACTGGTTTGCATCTTTTGGGAAAGTCGACGGGGGTGTTGTTGTCATGGAAAATGATCAATCCTGTGGTGTTTGTGGGATAGATACCGTGCAGATTAGAATGCACGATGGAGTAGTCCGTGAGTTGAAGGAGGTGAGATTTGTTCCTCAACTGAAGAAAAATCTTATCTCAGTTAGAGCTTTGGAGGCGAAGGGATTCAAGGTGACTTTCGAAAACGCTGTAGCGAAGGTTACTAATGGATCATTGGTGGTGATAAAGGGAGTCCGCAATCGGAATTTGTATTATCTGAAGGGAAGCACTGAGATTGGCCAGGTTGCTTCGGCTTTTTCAGAAGCGGACATGAGCAGACTTTGACACTATAGGTTAGGGCACACAGGTAAAAAGTCACTGCAGACATTGTGCAAGCAGGGGCTATTGAAGGGAGCCAAGAGTGGGAAGATTGAGTTCTGTGAGTACTGTATTCTTGGCAAGAAGATGACGGTGAAGTTCGGGACTGTCATTCATTAGATAACAGGTATCCTGGACTACGTGCACACAAACGTTTGGGGTCCCACCAAGACTGCATCACTTGGTGGTCGACATTGGTTTGTCACATTCGTTGATGACTATTCTAGGCGTTGTTGGGTGTACATCATGACGAAGAAGAGTGAAGCCCTAGATATATTTGTGGAGTGAAAAAGGAGATTAGAACTACATACTGGGAGAAAGATCAAGACATTGTGATCCGACAACGGTGGTGAGTATACTTCTGACCCCTTTCAGCAGCTATGTCGAGACGAGGGCATAGAGAGACACTTCACGGTTAGTCATACACCGCAGCAAAATGGGGTGGTAGAGAGGTTGAATCGGTCTTTACTGGAGAAGATCTGATGCTTATTCTCACAGAGTGGTTTGGAGACTATCTTTTGGGCTGAGGCACTTATATATGCGAGTCACCTTATTAATAGGCTGCCTTCATCTGCGATTGAGGGGAAGACCCCAATAGAGTAGTGGTCGGGAGAGACAGCACACGACTATGACCAGCTCAAGGTATTCGGGTGCCCTGCATTTTATCATGTGAGAACAGATAAATTGGAACCTCGAGCTAGGAAGGCTATATTTGTAGGATTGAAGCGCGGTGTTAAGGGATACAAGCTTTAGGATCCAGTTGATAGGAAGATTGTGCTGAGTAGAGACATCACATTTTATGAGGCTTCTATCTTGAAGCTTCCCAGCTCTCATCAGGTGGAGAGTGACCCGACGGAGGAGATATTACAGGTGGTGGAGATCGATGCAGCTCCACATTATCCAGATGGTATAGTATCCATTAGAGTGCCGACTGTGGTGAGGCCAGGCGAGCACGATGTTGACACGGAGGATACGAGTACAGTTATGCAGGATCAGGGACCGACGGCTCAGGTTCAGGATTCTATTGCGGTTCGGAGACAGAGGAGAAACATACAGATGCCAGCACGGTATGCCGACATAGTTGCATATGCACTTCTGGTGGAGAGTATCGATGAGTTGATACCTACTACATTCAGAGAGGATGAGCAGAGTTCGAAGGCTGATTCATGGCAGGTAGCTATGCAAGAGGAGATGGAATCTCTCCATAAGAATGATACATGGGAGCTGGTTGAGCTTCCAAAGGGGCGGAAGGCAATTGGTTGTAAGTAGGTATACACAAAGAATAAGGGTATTGAGGACACTCCATTGAGGATCAAAGCTAGGTTGGTTGCAAAGGGCTATACACAGGAGGAAGGCATTGACTATAATGAGGTTTTCTCTCCGGTTGTGAAGCATTCTTCGATTCGGATTTTGCTAGCTTTGGTGGCACAGTATGATTTGAAGTTAGATCAATTAGATGTGAAGACGACATTTCTTCATGGTGATCTTGATAAAGAAATATATATGACTCAGCAATTGGGATTGAAGAAATCGGTATACGGTTTGAAGCAGTCTCTTCGACAGTAGTATAGGCGATTTGATGGTTTTATGATTGGTCATTCGTACACTCGGAGCCAGTTTGATCCTTGCATATATTTTCATAAGTTAAAAGGAGGTGCGTACATCTATTTGTTACTTTATGTCGATGACATGTTGGTTGCCTCTACTTCCAGGTCGGCTATAGATGAGTTGAAAGTTCAGCTTTCAAATGAGTTTGAGATGAAGGATTTGGGCGAGGCAAAGCACATTCTAGGGATGGAGATCGACAGAGATAAGAAGAAGGGTAGAATTTGTTTGACACAGGTGGCTTATTTGAAGAAGGTTCTACAGTAATTCCATGTTAGCATGGATACGAAGCCAGTTAGTGTACCTTTGGGAGCCAATTTGAAGCTTTCAGTTGGTCTTTCACCGAAGACAGTTGAAGATCAAAAGTTGATGTCGAAGACTCCATATGAGAGTGCGGTTGGAAGCTTGATGTATGCGATGGTATGTATGAGACCAGATTTGTCACAGACAGTGAGCATGGTATCGAGATACATGCACGATCCAGGAGTGGGTCATTGGGACGCCGTGAGATAGATTTTGAGGTACATTAGAGGTGCGCTCAATGTTGGTTTGGTTTATAAGCGGGACACTACAAATGGGCAGTTATGCCTTGGCTATGTTGATTCGGATTATGCCGGGGATTTGGATAAGTGCTAGTCTACTACAGGGTATGTGTTTACTTTGACCCGTGCGTCGGTGTGTTGGAGAAGCACCTTATAGTCGACGGTGGCTTTGTCTACGATGGAGGCAGAGTATATGGCGGTTACAGAGGCTGTGAAGGAGGCTATTTGGCTTCGAGGACTTTTGGAGGAACTTGGTATATCACACCGATCCGTCACTATTCATTGTGATAGCATGAGTGCTATCTATTTGACGAAGAATCAGGTTTTTCATGCGCGGACGAAGCACATTGATGTTCGTTATCACTTCGTTCGGGATGTTCTTGAAGATGGTGATGTGAAACTTGTGAAGGTTCACACGAAGGATAATCCGACGGATATGCTCACAAAGATGGTTCCGAGCAACAAGTTTGATCATTATCGAAATTTATTGCACATTCGTGATTGTTGAGGCCGTTGACAGCCATTTTGGTAAACTACGTAAGGCTTGATTCCTTAGGCAAGAGGATACGTAGGTAATCTTTATGATGCAGTCGGTATTGGTTTCGATGGGGATGAGATTGTTTGAACTCTTGTTTGGGTTCCCGACTTGTTGTGGATTGAGTCTGTTGTCGTGAATTGTTTCACGGCGTACTGGACATAATAAGTGGGACATTTGGATGCTTTGATGTCGGCTCAGTTTTGGGAAAACTTCACCGAGGTGGAGAATTGTGAACAGGAGATGTGGGGGCCACCCACGTGACGCAAACCGCGTGAAGATTTCACGCGTGAAGATGTTTTGCAGAGGCCCACCCGATTCAACAAATGTATATATAGCTTGCTAGGTTTTTTTCTTAGTTTTGCGTGCAAGGATTTTGTTGGCGGCTACAGTGCGCAGGCAGAGGGAGTTCGTGAAAGGAGTTTGTGCAGCTACAGGAGAAAATCGCAGCAGGAGAAAAACTCAAGAGAAAAAGCAGAGTTTTTTAAGGGTTTTGTGCATCCTTTTGTAGAGAGATATTATGAGGGATCTGAGAGTTTGTTTGAAGGTTTAAGTTGTGAGTAATTATAAACCCTAGTTGTAATCTCTCCCTCTAATAGTAGATCCCCCCTCCTTGCCCCGTGGATGTAGGCAATTTGTCGAACCACGTAAAATTGGTTATATCGCTATTTGTGTGATTTGTAATAGCTTTTAGGTTCCCTCTACAGGTCAGTCCTAGAACTGATGAGAGGAAGAGCTGATATCTCACTTGGTTGAGATATTTTGCTTAAGGTTCTTGTTTCCTTTGTGAAACAGAATTTCATATTACGACCTGACTCTCTTGTTGTGCTGCCAAAATTTTCGCTGCGTGCAACATTATTAGCTCCTCAATTTCCTCTGGTTGAGACTCGTGAGATATGAGCTGAAGCATCCTCCCTTTCATATCTACAAAAGCAGCAGGCGATCAGCCACTGAGCATACGGAGGTCGGAATACAGCTGAAGAAGATAGTTCCAAGCATGCATCTTGATGCATTTGAGTTCATGCATTTGAGTTCAAGAGCGGATTCTTCAAGGGAATGCTCTCCATGCCCATGCTAGTTCTTGACGATTTCAGACAGTGGCTGTGCGTAAAGTTTATGGCACTTGAGAAGTGTAACTCATCACATTTCGGGATCTCTTCATATGTTTGGTTCTTGTGCCGGCTGATTCAAGAGCTAGGGGATGTGAAGGCATTGAGATGGAGAAAGTTGCTGTTCAATATGTTTGGGACCGATCAGCAGATTGCGGATCTGTTCAAGTGGCGATGTGCGCATCTTCGAACCACAATTTTAACCTGTCGATCTTAGAATACCAGAAAAGGCTGAGGCTGTACAGTGTGAAGATGATGAAGGTACCTTTTGATAGTGGGGAACTAATCCGGTAGCATTTGCACCTGCAACTTGGCTCTTTATCCTTACTACTAAACAGACTTATTTCGCTATTTGTCCGAGAAAAAATTGATCAAATTAGTCTCGGTTTGGCCTTGTTCTGCTAAATATGCATCTGTTGTTGTGTTCCGTGTTTGATTCACTACAGGAGTTGACTCGAGGAGTTGACTGTAGAGTATGGTGTGTTTCTGTATTCTGAACTTTTTTTTTTGGTGAACTACAATGAGGTGAATGCATTGTATTGTCAAAGTTTAGGAAAATGGTTTATATGAAACATGAATATCTATGCGTTCTCATGCATGCAAAATACAAATTTTATTTACAATTAAACCTAAAATAGAGAATACAAAGTGCATAGCTATATGCAATAAGATGTATAGCTATACACTTCAGAGTGTGTAGCTGTTTATACACTTGTATTTTTTGTTATAGGTTTAAATTTAAAGTAGACTTCATATTCTGGGTTTATGAGAACATATAGAACCACGTGGGTGTTAAAACATATAGGGGCAACTTTTGCCGCCTCAACTTCCAAACCCTTAGCATCCTTCCCTCAAAAAAACCCTAACCCCCCTCCGCCGTCCCCAAACCATTCACATCCTTTGCCGACCTCTTCAAGTAGCCCCTTATCCCCGAGCGAGAGAAAGGTCTTCTTCCCGTCGCAGATCCTAAGGAGCTCCTCTCCAATCAAGGTTGGACCATAGTGGTTCGCAAGAAGAAAGTCC
The DNA here is from genome assembly GCF_001876935.1 of Asparagus officinalis. NCBI lineage: Eukaryota > Viridiplantae > Streptophyta > Magnoliopsida > Asparagales > Asparagaceae > Asparagus > Asparagus officinalis. The sequence continues at coordinate 117,042 of NW_017972726.1, forward strand.
CCAAATCAAGATTAGTCTTGAAGGCTACTCCACCCTATCATCCCAAAAGGTGCTATCTTTTAATGGCGACCTTGACCATATGGTGAGATCCTGTAGCCTGGAAACTTTTAGATATTTCAAATGCAAGCAGTTAGGGTATACCTCTCGAGCATGCCCCTCTGGCCTTAGCCCTGCTCCTATCTGTCCCCTGCCAACTTCCATCCTCATTATCTCTACCTCTTTCCCAGTCAAAGAAAAAATCCTTAAGCTTTCCGCTTTCAGCATCCTCTCCTTTGGGATGGGTTTTCCCTCCATTCCAGAGATCAAGGAAATGCTTGAGTACCGTTTTAACATCAAAGATTAGGATTTTCAGATCCTACAAGTAGATGATAACAAATTCTACATTGAATTTCCCTCCATTGAGCTTTGGGATCAAGTTATCCTCATGGGGTTCATTGACATGGGATCCTTCGGTGAGACATTCGGTCGATGGACAGAAACTAAAGGCCTCCTAGCCTTCCCAAAGCCAAAACTAGTCTGGATCAAACTTTCAGGCCTCCTTCACTATCTATGGGATTGGGACTCTATCACTGTATTGCTCAAAGAGTTCGAGAAAATCTTCGCTTTCTCACACAACATTATGTATATGGAGGATATCGATGCTTGAAAAGTCCTCATCAAAGCCAAATCTCGCAAATACATCACAGAAGAGACCCTTCATTCTAATAGAGGCATCCAATTCCTTCTGCATGAAGGTTATTCCTCCACCCAATTCTCTTGGAAGGACCTCATGGGTTTATCGCTAGATTGGGACTCTGAGCTGCGAAGGCCTCTCTCATTTGACATCGCACCAGTGTAGCAGTCTCGTCTGAGCAGCCTCTGGACGTGAAGGTAAAAAAGTCATTGACCATGTTTCATTTCATTGCAACAGCATAATAGTCACCCCGTTCCCAACTACCTCAACATGGTAGAAATCATAGTGGACAGTAAAAGTGTTTTTTACCACGAGATAGCTGGGGATTCCTTTTTCTCTCATCTCAAGAAGGGACCACAAGTAGGACCGAGTAGAGGACTTATGCGGTTCTTCACATCCTCATCTCAAAAGAGCCCCAAATCCAACTCAAATCTCTTAGTTTTGAGCCCCAAATCCAACTCAAATCTCTCAGCGAGGATGTTTACTGATGTCATCTCTTCCTTAGTGCAACCTCCAACCTTTGAAAGATCCAGATCCCACCACCTCAGAAGGCGTAGGAGGGCTCCTCTCTCCCTTGGTCGTAAGACCTACTGGAGATTCCTGGCTGGATTAGGCAAGGCTTCCCACACTCAACTCAAAAAGGGTCAGTCTAATTCATCCTCTTCTCCCTGCTTGTCTATTAATGCTTTGTCATTAGATTCTATTTCTTCTATTGTTGTCAACTGCAGGGTGATTGAACCCCTTCCTTTAGAGGCCTTTAGTGACATTAAGGCTTTAAAAGTAGAAAGGGCCAAGCTGATCTCCTAATCTTCTTAGGATGATCGCTACCTCTGTTTGGTTGTGTTGTATCCATTGTATTTATATCAATGAAGATAAGCTCATGGAATGTTAGAGGGCTCAACAATCCCACTAAGAGGAGATTAGTCAAGGATTGTATCCTTTTTTCAAGACTAGACATAGTGGGTCTTCAGGAATCCAAATTTAATTCCGTGAATAATAGAACTCTGCTAGCCATGGGTGGCAATAGATAAACTCTTGGCTCAAACTAGATGCTGAGGAGTCTAGAGGTGGTGTGCTCTAGGATGGAACAGTAACATCTATGACTGCATCGACTCTTACATAGGTATTTTCTCTGTATCGGTTGTTCTTGTTCACAAACTCAGCAATTGGAAATTTGTGACAACCATAGTTTATGGTCCTCGTGAGAGAGAGAAGATAGGGAAGTCCTATGGTGGGAACTTAAGAGAGTCCAATCTACCTTCCCTTTATCTTGAGTCCTCTTTGGGGATTTTAACGTGACTCTTTATCTTAGGGAAAGGAAAGGTAGAACTAGTTCCATAATGGACATCAACTCCTTCAAAACTGTAGTTGACTCTTTGTTCCTCATGGATATTCCTCTTAGTGGCAAACAATTTATCTGGTCTAACATGAGAGAAGACCCCAGCCTTGCTAGACGTGATGGATTTCCTATCAATAGAGCTTTTGAATCTTCTTTCCCCACATAAATTCAATATGCTTTCCCGGCTTCCTGCTCTGACCACTCTCCCATTATCTTAGACTCAGGCGGTCTAATCCCCAAACCACACTTCAGATTTGAAAAGGTTTGGCTCACTCACCCTTCCTTTGGAGACTTTATCAAAGCTTGTGGGACATCTTTCTAACATCATGGTAATCCAATTATAGCTTTCAAGTTCAAACTCAAGCTTCTCAAGAAGAGAATCAAGTGGTGGAGGAAACATGTGCTTGGCTCTATTCAAAACTCCAAGTGGAAAATCCTCTCCTCTCTCCAAACCCTGGAAGCTTCCCTAGACATCAAACCCCTTTCTGAGTTTGAAACCTCCTTTAGAACAAAGCTTAGATCTAAATTGTCTGAGATTGCTAAACAAGAGGAAATTGTTTGGCGTCAAAAATTCGGAACAGCCTGGCTTAAGGAGGAAGACAACAATACTTCCTTCTTCCACAAATCTACCTCTTTCTATAGAAGGAAGAACTTCAACCCCAAAATCACTCACAATGACTACAACATCTCTCCTGAGAAAAACAAATGGAAATGCTTCCTCACTTTCTTTAAAGAGCAGTTATCGGCCAAGAATCAAACTCCCATTAATATTGATTGGCCTCACCTATACCCCAACCCCGTACAAGGTCTTCTTAGCCTTGATTGTCCCTTCTCCAAAGCGAAAATCAAGGGTGCTATTTTTGGTCTCTACCCAGACAAATGTCTTGGTCCCGATGGTTTCTCAATACTCTTCTACCAATAGTTTTGGGAGATAATTGAAGAGGACATTTATGCTATCTTTGATGCTCTTCACTTAGATTCCTCACCCCTTCATAGTATCAACTACTCTCTTATCCCCAAAGTTGAAGGTGTCTGTTAGGTTAAGGACTTCAGACCTATTAGTCTCATTAATGGTCTATTCAAAATCTTTATCAAAGTGCTAGCTAACAAATTATCTCTCTTTCTATCTTCACTTGTAGATCTAACCCAATCAGCCTTTTAAAGTGGCAAATTTATCTTAGAGTCTTGTGCAATTGCATATGAGCTTCTCCACTCTTGCTCCTCCAAGCGTATAGAGAATTGTATGCTTAAAATTGACTTTAGGAAGGCATTTGATTGCATCAATTGGTCTTTTGTCCTAAGTCTGCTCTAGGCTAGGTGTTTTGGCACCAAATAGTGCCAATGGATCAGTGGCATCCTCTCCTCCTCTAAGTTAGCCATCTCGGTCAATGGTACTCCCACACAATCCTTCAACTGTTCTAGAGGACTGAGGTAAGGTGACCCTCTCTCACCTATGCTAATCATCCTAGTAGTTTATGTTCTCAACAGAATGCTCTATTCCAACGTTGAGAGAGGAGATCTCTCTGAGCTACACCTTAAAAGTGAGCTCAATAATGTCCACTCTCTTCAATTTTCCAATGATATTATCATCATGTGTAGAGCATTAACCCCTGATTTTATTGTGCCTAAATCCATTTTATACCTGTTTGAAGGCATATCGGGTCTTGGCATAAATTACTCAAAACCAACCTCTTCTACTTTGGTAAATCTCCTACCAATGGTGTCATCCTAACTAACACCCTAAATTGCACTCTTACCTCCCCTCCCTTCACCTACCTTGGGATTCCACTAAAAAAGGGAGCCCTCACTAAGCAAGACTGGCAACCTTGTTAGATAAAATATCCAAGAGACTATCCCTGTGGAAAAGTAAGCAACTCTCCATTGGAGGTAGACTTACCCTTATTAACTCTGTTTTATCTTCCATTCCCCTATACTTTTTGCCCTTCTTAAACTCCCCTCTTGGTTAATTAAAGATATGGACAACATTAGAAGAAACTTTTTATGGTGGGGGTTAGACTCCTACTCTCCTTGTAAAACCCTTGTCAAATGGAGTTTTATCTGCAAACCTAAGAAAGAAGGGGGGGTTGGGCGTTCTCGGCCTCCATGATTTCAATCTTGCCCTTATTTCTAAATGGATGTGGAAGGTACTACATAGTGAATCATTCCTGGGTAAACTTCTCGATTTTGTGTATTCAGCTAACCAAACTAATCCTAGCTGCACGCCACTATGCCGCTCAACATCTAGATTTTGGAGGGATACATTCTATTGTAGCTAGGCGAGTCTTGTTCAATGAAAATTAGGGACATGATAAGATTTTGGGAGGACAAATGTTAGGTTCAATTACTCTACAGCATCTTTGTTCCCTTGGGCCTACAATATTGCATTATCGTCCATCCTCAATGTTAGGTCCCAAAGCCGCCTCCACAACAATGAGTGGAGATGGCAGCCTTTGATCAGAAGGTCAATATCCAACAGAGATTCCGCAAATGTTCAAGCTCTTAGAGACCACCTATCTAGGCTCTCTTTTCCTCCTAACCATGATAAGGATGTTGTATGGTGGTCATACCATCCTTCTGAGGAATTCTCAGTTAAGTTTATATACACCTTCATCAATGGCATTAGTACACAGTCTAGAGACTACAACTTTATTTGGAACTCCGTTACCCCAGTCAAAGTGAAAGTGTTCTGACGGATTCTTCTGAAGGGAAAGCTTAATACTAAGATAAACCTTAGTAAAAAGGGTGGACAGATGATGTTACTTGTTCACTATGCAATGAAGGTCCTGAAAGTGATGACCACCTATTCCACAACTGCCCTTATGCGATTCAACTATGGAGTTTTTTCATATTTTTCCTACAGAGATCTCCTCTACTTTAGGATTTCAGTTCCATCTTACAGTCCAAACGGTACTTCTTGGAAAGTAAAGAAGATAGGCACCTATGGGCCATTCTTTTCCCAACTCTTTGCCAGTGCTTATGAAAGGCTAGAAACAATCTGATATTCAACAAAATCGGGACTCCTCCTGTGTTTTAGCATCTAATGTTTCTCACTTCATAATGTTGCAGACAGGTAACTCAGCATCAAAGAGAGCTACCACTATTCATAGAGTGGTGAGCGAGAAGGGGCTAGCACAGTTGCTATTACAAGATGACTCCATCCACGACATGACTCGTGTGGGAAACAACTTCTGATGATGGCTTTTTTGCAAGAACAAACTCTCCTTTGTAATTACAAGCTTTTCAATACTGTCTTATCCTATTTTGGTTGTATTGTAAATATGAGCTCTATGTAAGCTCCAACATTTATGAGCTTTGTGTAAGCTCCATACCATGTATACTCTACCATTGATCCTCTAGAACTTCTTTAGCCTAAGTTGTCTTATTCATTTTTTCCCCTTCGCAGTCATCTCCCTATTCTTAGGTGGAGATAATGCGTTTGATCGATACATGAACAGGAACTCACCCTCTCTGTGTGTATATATATATATATATATATATAGTAAAAAGGGTGGACAGATGATGTTACTTGTTCACTATGCAATGAAGGTCCTGAAAGTGATGACCACCTATTCCACAACTGCCCTTATGCGATTCAACTATGGAGTTTTTTCATATTTTTCCTACAGAGATCTCCTCTACTTTAGGATTTCAGTTCCATCTTACAGTCCAAACGGTACTTCTTGGAAAGTAAAGAAGATAGGCACCTATGGGCCATTCTTTTCCCAACTCTTTGCCAGTGCTTATGAAAGGCTAGAAACAATCTGATATTCAACAAAATCGGGACTCCTCCTGTGTTTTAGCATCTAATGTTTCTCACTTCATAATGTTGCAGACAGGTAACTCAGCATCAAAGAGAGCTACCACTATTCATAGAGTGGTGAGCGAGAAGGGGCTAGCACAGTTGCTATTACAAGATGACTCCATCCACGACATGACTCGTGTGGGAAACAACTTCTGATGATGGCTTTTTTGCAAGAACAAACTCTCCTTTGTAATTACAAGCTTTTCAATACTGTCTTATCCTATTTTGGTTGTATTGTAAATATGAGCTCTATGTAAGCTCCAACATTTATGAGCTTTGTGTAAGCTCCATACCATGTATACTCTACCATTGATCCTCTAGAACTTCTTTAGCCTAAGTTCTCTTATTCATTTTTTCCCCTTCGCAGTCAACATTGTTTCCATTCCATTTGCTCCCCTAATCTTTATTCACGATCTTAGTTCATTTGCTCCATAGAAATTGAGAATATCGAACTCTTTGCATCTGCTGCAGCACTGTATACTAAGTCCTGTCACCTCTGATTCGCACCCTGCACTTACGTGCCTCTAGCAGAAGCAATGCAAGAATCACAACATAAAATTTTTGCAAAGTTCATAAGATATAATAATGGGGAATAGCATGACTCCCACAAACAAATTCAACAATCCCGCAAGCTTAAGTAAATCTGAGACTCAATACTGAAATGCAATCTGCGTTTTGTCCTCAGAGGAAAATACTTCAATTATTTCTATCCATCTCATGGTATATCTTCCTCCCCCCACCATTTTGAGTTGAGATGAGGCTCCCTACTTGCCAAGGGAAACACAACTAACCATTGCAAATAAATATATAAGACATCCAACTAAAGTAATGATCAAGAAAGGACTTACATAAGACATGAGCGAGAGGAGAGGAAGTAAATACCAGTAGTCTTTATCATAGTGTCTCAGAAAACAGTTAAACAAATTGTTTCCTCCAAATCACATTCAACATGTTTATGCGTAAAGGTCTATGCCCCAGAATTTGGCTGGCTGATTGGTTCGATACTTGCGATCAATCCCCTTTATCTTATCCATGTCTTCATCTGATATGGTGAAATCAAACACCTGAAAGTTCTCCTTCAACCTTTCCATCTTTGATGTCTTGGGGATGATTACAGTGTTTCTCTGGATGCCCCAACGAAGAACAAGCTGAGCAACAGTTTTGGTATACTTCTGAGCTAACTCCTGCATATGAAGGGACCAACAGTAGTTATGAGAAAGATTTCATAAAACCCTCCTACACTTTGACGAGTTTTTCCATAATCCCTGAACTTTACAAATCATGAAAATCCCCTCTGAACTTGACCTGAATATCATGAATGACAATAATTGCTTTAAATGTCACGTCAAGCGCGTGACAAAATTTGGATAATTTTACCCCTATCTACTAAGTGTGGGTAAAAGTTTTTTTTTAAAGGTAAATTGATTTTTGCCTCTACCCATTATATCACGAAGAGAATTCCCAATAGTTCAAGGGGTTTGTATAATTTTGAAAGTTTAGGGAGTTCTTGCGTAGAACTTCCCAGAGTTCAAAGAAGCTGAAAATTTTACTTAAAAAGCAAATTAACTATAAATATGAATAGAAAAACATACATTAAATCAGCTTGGCAATAGAAACACAGTGTTACCTGGATGACAGGATCATCTAGGCATGAAACTGTACCAAACCATTCAGCATTGGCAGCGGCACCACCAAGAGGAGTGTGTGCAGTAACACAAATTCCTTGCTTCTGGCAGAATTTGACAAGAGAATCACGTTGGAAATAAGGATGAGTCTCGATCTGGTTTACTGAAGGCTTTATCTTCGAGTAAGCCATACAATCTCTTGTAAGGAAGATGTCATAGTTGCTGCAAAACAAGAGGAAACAATCATATATTCACGTCACTAAAACACCAGATATAGAAATAGCATTCATATACATAAAGCTACAATCATACTTGTTTTCTCTACTAGAAAAGAACTCAGGTCAATAATGAATGCAAGTTACAAATGTGTATAAGTGGTTAAATAATTTTTTTTCAGATCAACAAGAAAAGTGATGAGTGAAGCTTAGGACCACATGTGCTTTTCAAATGAATCACAGTTTAGTGGTTTGCCTTATTAAGTTATTCCTCATATGTTATAGCAATTTCATATATCACATCTTTCATTATTCCCTTTTCAGAATGATTCCTTTCATTATTTTGGAAATCTTACAGGGTTATTACTCAATGGAAGGTATTCCGTGAACCTATGTTGCCATCAACAAGAAATAATCCTTACTAGAAACAAAACGGATTTGGATTTTAAGAACATTGTTCACATTTTAATTTCTTGAGCTAAACTTTCCATATATTGGTATTGATGCATGACGATCATGGATCGTCGGTTTGCTAAAATTAGGATTTACTAAGATCTTTTTTGTTTTGGAAATATTTGACGCAATCTTTGTTTTAGGTAGGATTTGATGTTAGGATCTTTGAGATTTTATTTTGTTGGAGGTTTTATTTTGTTTCCTTAGAATTTAATGTTAGCATCTTCTGAAACTTGATTTTATCATATTTCTTTAGGAGTTATATTTTATTTTTTTTAAATAAATGTATAAGCCTCATTGAAAAGGCAAACTATGATTAATGAAAAGAAAATTTCTTGAGATGTGAAATCTTTGTCAGCATGTGAAGTACTAAAGTTATGACATGCAAACTGTCAGGGTATGAAGCCCCTGATTGTGAAGCCCTTCTTCCATCCTAGCCCTCTAATTACAATATCCTTCAATTAAATCCTCTCCTCAAAAGAATTCTCACTATCTGAAATCATCAATCAAACCACCAAAAGGAAGGGGGGATATTCATCCATGTGAACAGTAATTTTGTTATTGTTATTCGCCTTCACCTCGATATCTGACGCCACCCACCTCCTCCTACAATGCCACACTCCTTCGAATCCAACTACAAATACCGACAATGACCTCCAATGAGCTCTCAAATTTTGTTTGATTATCCTTATCGTTGGATCTACTCTGATCCAAGCTTAATAAGATATTATCACTCTCCGGCAAGACCTTACAACACGGCTCTGGATAATTATCAAAGACTTCAAAATCTACCCAATCCACCCTTTAGATCTCGATCGGATTCAAATAACTATTAAAGTTTATAATATCAAGAATCTTGTAATTTTCGATCGGATCTAGACTTAGGGGTGGCAAACGGGTTAGGTCGGGTCGGGTTGGGTCATAGTTGACCCAACCCATATAAATGTGACCCGACCCGACCTAATTATCAAAGACTTCAAAATCTACCCAATCCACCCTTTAGATCTCGATCGGATTCAAATAACTATTAAAGTTTATAATATCAAGAATCTTGTAATTTTCGATCGGATCTAGACTTAGGGGTGGCAAACGGGTTAGGTCGGGTCGGGTTGGGTCATAGTTGACCCAACCCATATAAATGTGACCCGACCCGACCCGTTAATAAATGAGTCAATGTGATCCGACCCATTTATTAAACGGGTTACCTAACTCGAGCCGTTTAATAATGACTAATACATATTCATCCAGAGCCTGATAAGATCTGAAAAGCATTGATGTACCAAAAGTTTGAGACTCGATTAATGTTCTCTGTTTTATTACTTAAATCTAAACTTTAAAATCATCAAACATAATACAAATGATAGCCTCAACATTTACAGCAACCAAGAAAACAAATAACAGATTTGCCGTCGGAGATAACAAGCACACAAGCAAGGACCAACACGAGTTTGGAAAGCTACGGCCAGATTTGCCGTCAGAGATAACAAGCACACAGGCAAGGACCAACACGAGTTTGGAAAGCTACGGCCAAAGTGGAATTCACAAGATGATATATTCAACAGCAGAAATATTGAACGATGTAAAAAATTTCTACAGAAACCTACTTTATTCTGCAAATAAAAAATAGAACCCTTGTATCCTAGTGGAAAATAGGAAATGCATTACATCGGAAAAGAAAAAGATAATAAAATTATAACTATTGTAAGTCTCACCATAATAAATTTCATTATGCAGGATCTTATACTGAAATCTACGCACATAAAATTCAACCAACCATCATACCAATTAGCATTTGATAGAGAATCATTACTTGACAACATTTTGGAAACAAGAAGTCTTCAATCAAGCAACTCCGTGATCGGGGTCTTTCTGTTGAAACCCTCAATCGCTGCAAGCTGCGCTGCAGGCTACAGCTTGCTCTCGTCGTCGCACGCCGCTCGACGCCGCTTGCCTCCGCTTGTTCACCGTCACTCTCGTCGCCTCTCTCCAATTGCCGCCGCTCGCCGCTTGAATCAGCAATTTGATCGACGAACCCAATCGTCGAAAAACCAACCAGAACCCTAGAGGTCGCACTAACACCGATGGAGGCGATGATTTTGGATCGTTGGGGATGGAGGAGCTAGATTCCAGAAAGGAGTAGTCTTTTTCGACGAGGCCGGCGATTTCAATGGGGGAAGTTGCAGTCGATGATTTTAGTTTTTATTTGGGTCAGTGTTTGTGTTATGCGGGTCAGTCGGGTCAACCCGAATTGACCCATTTAATAAATGGGTAAATTTGGGTTGATCCGTTTATGACCCGACCCATGTAATTTAACCCATGCTCATTATAAACGGGTCGGGTCAGATCGGATTGATGGGTCGGGTCATAAATTGTCACCCTTATCTAGATTAGCATCAAAGGAAAAAAGATTTGGGAGCATTCGACTTTTGGGTCAAAGTCCCTCTCCCTGATCCTCGTCAATTGGTATCAAAATAAGTTTAAGTCAGGCCTCAGCATGGATGGACTCACATATTGAGAAAATCATTTTCCACTTAGCCAAGTTCCAAGAGCTTCTTAAGAAATAGGAACCGAAATTGGATTTCAATACTGAGCAAGAAACGCTATTGACATATGAGCTTGAACCTGAAGAAAAAATAGAGCAAAAGATTGACTTAGAGCATGAGCTTGAGTGAGAAATACAAATTGACCTCGAGCAACCAAATCTGAAAATTAATTCATAGTCCGAACTATAATGTGAGCTAGAAGCAAAACCAAAAATAAAAATTGATTCAAAATTGGAGTTGATACTCGATTCGAATATGAAGGAGAGCCAATACTCATGCTCAAACTGAGAATGAAGCCAAATGTTGTTCCAAAACCAAAGTTCTAATCAAGTCCAAAGCCCAAAATCAAGTTAAGCCCAGAATTTAAGATCAATATGTTGTGTAAATTCACAGCTCCGACTAATCTAATTTTGACTCTGTCGTCAACTAAATATCGGATTTTACAACTCATATTGAAGATCCTACAACCCACGACATAATAGTTTCCACCGGTCAAATTAATCATTACGCTCTCCCTCTATAAAACTCAAGATCGTATTTTCTCTAAAAATGAGAGATTTGATGCAGGACGATCGTGGAGAGTCGGTTTGCTAAATTAGTATTTAATAAGATTTTTTTATTTTGGAAATATTTGATGTAATCTTTGTTTAAGGTAGAATTTTCGTAGGGTTTGATGCTATGATCTTTTATATTTTATTTTGTTAGAAATTTTATTTTGTTTCTTTAGAATTAGGATGCTCTGAAATTTGATTTTATCATGTTCCCTTAGGAGTTATTTTTTGTTCTCTTTAAATAAATGTGCAAGCCTCATTGAGAATGAAGACTCAATGTGATTAATGAAAAGAATGTTTCCTAAGATGTGAAGTGTTAAAGTTATAACATGTGATGTGTCGAGGTGCGAAGCCCTGCTTCTATTCTAGCCCTTTAATTACAGTATACTTCAATAAAATCCTCTCCACAAAGAATTCCAACGGTTTGAAATCATCATAAAACCCACCAAAAGGAAAAAAATAAAAATAAAAGTACTCATGGATAAACAGTAAACCTCTTGCTATTCATCACTGTGAACAATCTATTTGCCTTCTCTTTGATATCTGACAACACCCGCACCCTACAACAATACCACACTCCTTCAAATCTGACTACAAACCCAGACGATGACCCCCGATGAGCTCTTGAGGTTTATTTGATTATCCTCACCGTTGGATCTCCTCCGATAGACCCTTAATGACTTTTGACACTATCTGGCAAGACCTTACAACACAGCTCTAGAGAGTTATTGAATACTTCAAAATTTAACCGCTCCACCTTTAGATCTTGATCAGATTCAAATAACCATCAAAGTTCACAATATCGAGAATCTCGTACTTTCTGATAAGATCTGGATTGGCATTGAAGGCAACAAATTCGGAAGCCTTTGACTTTTGGCTCATAGGCCCTTCCCCAATCCTCATCAGATATCCTATGGGTTAAAACTGATTACAACAGCAGACAACTTGATGTTGGGTACGTGAAGGTCAAATTCCTTCTTTGAAGAGTTCCATTTGGTCAAATCCAAACTTGTTTGAAGAGTTTCATCTGGTGGAAAGACTAGTTAGCATAGATATTATTAGGATTTTATTCATTAGGTTTAAATTTGAAAGTAGAGTTTAGTTTGCATTGAAATTCTAGTAAGATAGGATCAGCTGGAAATTGACTTATAATACAATTTGAAGTTTATTTCTATTTGAATCATAGTAGAGATAGAATTTTAAACCCTATATAAAGGATTGTAGGTTTTCTTTATATTATGAATATTGATACAACACCAGCAAAGCCTTTATCCCAGATGTTCGGGGTCGGCTATGCGGATCCTATTCTTCCATTCCGTCCGATTTCTGATCATCTGCTCCGTTAAGTTAATCATTATCTTATCTTTCTTAATTGTTTCTAACTAAATTCTCTTAGGCGTACCTCTAGAGCTCCATTGTACATGACCAAACTATCTTAGTTGATTCTCTCTTATTTTATCCCCAATAGAAGCAACCTCTAATTTACTATAAATACACTCATTTTTTATTCTATCTTTTAGTGTACACCCACAAGACCATCGTAAGATTTCATTTCTACTACACTCATTTTTGATATGTTTTTAATTACCCAACATTCTAATCTATAAAGCATTGTTGGTTTTATAACCTTCCTTTAGAATATTTTCTTTAGTCTCTTAGGTATTCTACGATCACATAACACTATCAAAATACTTCTCCAATTCAACCGACCCATGTGATTCAATAGACAACATCATAGTCAATCTCACAATCATTACAAATTATTGATCCTAAATAACGAAAGCGATTACTTTTGAATATTTCTTGAACATCAATATGTATGATAGGCTCTTCTCTCTTTAGTTTTACTAAAAGTGCCTTCTATATATTCTGTTTTTATTCTACTAATTTTAAAACATTTAGTTTTTGAGAGCTTGTTTTCACTTCTCTACTCTAGAAATTATTCCTTCTTTAGTCTCGTTAAGTAGTATTATACCGTCAGCAAATAATACACCGTCAGCAAATAATACACACCACGAAACTTCATCCTAAATATGTCTAATAAGTTGGTTTGGTTCATAATCAACGCAAAAAGATAAGAGCTTGAGACTGGTCCTTGATGCAAACCTATGGTAATAGGAATAATTTAGTCTCTCCTCTATTTATTTTTATTCTAGTTGTTACTCTATCATACACATATTTAATCACATCAATATATGTACTAGATAAGTATTTCTTCTCCGTACCTCTCCAAACACTCTATCATAAGCTTTTTTTTTTAATTAATAAAATCATATGCAGATTAGTTCTCTCATCTCTATATCTCTCCATCAAAAATCTCAATATATGAATAAGCTTCATAGTTGACTTCCCGGACATAAAACCAAATTGGTTTTTAGCAGTGTTGTAAATAGTGACAAATAACGTCATAGTAGCAGTCGTAATAGCGATAGCAGCGTATGCCCACACTGCCATAGTTAAAAGCGGTGATTTTTAGCAGCATCGATGCTATTAGCTTGGAATAGCGACAATAGCACGTAAAAGCGCTTTCTAGCGCTATAGGTGCTTTAAAATACAAATTATCTGATTTGTACCTGACCCTTAAACTAACCAAAATTCTTAAGTAAACGGGTTTTTCATACCCGACCTGTTTTTTAACTTAAAACCCATTTTTTCCAAATCCCCTCCTCTACTATTCGTACCCAAAAACCCGTAACGCAAAATTGCTGCCACTACCTCCAATCGTTGAAGCTTCACTGCCTCTCATAATCCTCTCATTGTTAAAGCTCTACCTCCTCTCTGTTCTTCGGTGAAGCTTTACAATCCTCCTCTTTGTTCCTCCTAAAGCTCCTCTATCTCCCCTAACTCTACATCCACCTCTCTTTCAAGCACTATCACCTTCTCCTCAAAGTCCTGTTTTATTATGTACGGTAGTTTTTAAATACTGCGTAACTGTTACAAACCTATTTCTTGCTTAGGATCTCAATAAATCGTCAAATATGCATTTGCAAAATTTTTAGATTTTTCTTGAATTTTTTTAAATATTTCTAAATAGTTAAACTGGATCGCTTTTGGGCTTTACGCATTTTGCCAGTTTTTGCTGTCAAAGCGCAAAATAGCCTTAGCGGTGCCTCACTATTTTGCTATGTTTTCCACTTTCCATAACCTTAGTTTTCAGATGCACTTATCATTTTTCTTAGTATTTGCTCAATTACCATTTCCCAAAGTTTCATTATGACACTTGAGTTTAATACCATGATAGTTTGAAGAACTTAGGATATCTCTTTTATTTTTGTATATCGATGTCAATGTAATAATCTTCTACTCATCGGGCATTCTCTTGGCCTAAATAATCTTATTAGACAATTTAGCCAACCATCGTAAGCTTATATCTCCAAGATATTTTTAAACTTTAATAAGGATACCATCTGGTCCTACGACTCTTATATTTTTTCTATTATCTTTAGAGCAGTTTTAACCTCATTAACCCTAATTTTTTGATAATATCTATAGTTTCTATCATGCACTATATAGCCAAAATCTCTATTTGTTTACCGACTTGGTTATCATCAAACAATTTATGAAAGTAACTTTATCTCTTTTATTTCATCGCCCTTTACTAGAACTTTTTAATCTTCAATCTTGATACATCTAATATTACTCGAATCCCTACTCTTCATTTCTCTCATCTTAGCAAGCTCATATCTATATATACTTTTATCCCACATTGGATTCTAATTTCTTATAGAAATTTTCATAAGCCTTATCATTAGACTCAATACTTTTATCCCAGTTTATATTTTTTAAAGTTTTCCTCGCTCTTACATTTTTCCAATCTTTATACATTGTTCTCTTTGCTCCAATCACTTTTCAACTTCCTCGTTCTACCACCAAGTCTCTTTACCATGTAATCTACAACCCTTAAATTCTCTTAAAATATATTTAGCAACCTTTTTAATACAAAAAACATATTATTCCACATAATATTAGTCTCATTATATATATTCCATACATCTTTAAAATGCACCAAAATTCTCCTTATAAGTTCAACCATTTAGTAATTAGACTCTTGTTCATATCAATCTTTCCACCCCACTTCTTAATAGAAATATCTAATACCATCAACTTATGCTATGTGGTTATATTTTTATAATATTTTCATGTTAACCTATCCACCTTTCTAGTAAAAGAAAATTCTATTTGACTACAATTAGATCCACATTTAAAGGCTATTAAGTGTTTATCCCTTTTCCTTAATTGTGTTTTTGCTACTATTAAATCATATGGCATTGCAAAAACTAAACTTATTTCTCCCATATTATTCTTATCTTCATACACAAAACTCTCATGTATCCTCTTATATCCATTATTATCCATGTCGACATACCTATTAAGGTCTCCACCTAGAAACAATTTCTGACCTACCAGAATTCATTTTATCAATTCATCTAAGTTATCCAAAAATTCCCCTTTAATATTCTCAAACAACCCTATTGATGGTGCATAAGTACTAATAATATTAATAATATCTACGCCTAATACAATTTTTACTAGTATTGTTCTATCTCCAACTCTTTTTATATCTACAACACTATCTTTTATTATATTATCTAGAATATTCTCACTCTATGTCTATTATCTCTTTTCCTGTATACCAAAGTATATATCCGGTCTTTTCAATTTCTCAAGCTTTCTCACCTATTCATGTATAAACAGATTAAATTGTTCTTTCTTCTAATCATTATATCTATTAATTTCATCGTCTTTCTGCTAAACATACTTATATTTCAAGTAGTTAACTTAATTATATTATCTTGTAAAATTCTCTTACCATTTTCTCTCTTATGAAATTCTAGTCTATGCCTAATACTATTCGGTAACCTACTGGAGAATTATAGTTTCCTAAAACACCCTTACTATTTATTACATCGATGTGACATCAATATAACCCATCGCTTCAAGGAAACGCCCTAGCAAACCACTCTTATGTACTTATTATTGCATCCGGATGGCATTGATGCAACAGGTTGTATTGCGGATGCCCTAACTAATATTCGATAGGATTTATGTGATGTGAATCTGACTATGTTTTATTCTGACTGTCAGTTAGCCATTATAACCCTCCTTTATCTTGACTAGGGACGGACAGTATTGGCTATAACGTATAGCATTGGCTAACTTATTATGAATATTGATCCCTTTTTCTAAATTGTGCATTTTCTACTATCAAATCATACGACATTGCAAAATCTAAACTCATTTCCCCCATATCGTTCAAAACTCTCATGTATACTCTCATACCTATTATTATCCTTGCCGACGACATACCCATTAAGGTCTCCTCCTAGAAACAAATTCTCACCTACCGAAATTTATTTTACCGATTCATCTAAGTTATCCCAAAATTCTCCTTTAGCATTCTCAAGCAACCCTACCGATGGTGTGTAAGCACTAACAATATTAATAACCTCTATGCCTAATATAATTTATACTAGTATTATTCTATCTTCAACTCTTTTTACATCTATAACAATCTTTTATTTATTATCTACAATATGCCACTATGTTTCTATTCTTCTCTTTTCCCATATACCAAAGTTTATATTCGGTCTTTTCACTTTCTAAAGATTTCTCATATATCCATTTAATTCTTGTAAATAAATTATACTGACATTTCTTCTAATCACTATATCTATTAATTTTGTCGTCTTTCTACTAAGTATACCTATATTTCAAGTAGCTAGTCGAATTACATTATCTTGTAAAAGTCTCTTCCCTTTTCTCCCTTATGACGTTCTAACTCTCTGCCTAATATTATTTGCTAATCTATTATAGAATTTTAAAGCCAAGGTGTTTTTGTTGTGTTTTTCTAAAAAAAACACATTGGTGTTTGGTTTTTCTCCCAAAGTATTTTGAAAACACCATTGTGGTTTTGAAACACTAGTTAGCAATGATCCATTTCAACTAATATCACTATGAGGGCATGTTCGTATTGCGCAAAGCTTCTCTGGATCATTTAATCATATTTTGAGAATGGAAGAATTTCTGTACATTAATGAAGAGAAAGCCATAAGGTTTCCAAAATTTTCCACACTACTATAATTCTCGTTAGGCTTATGTGAAAAAAACAACTTATCAATATTTATGGGTTTCTGAAGCATTAAACCTGAGCTATAATTTTGTACCATGTGGATTCATATGAGAACCGAGTAATAATCATTTTTCACTGGTCTATAATCATTTTTTACCACTTTCACTGATCATATGTAAATGTTAGTTTAAACTTGGGAAGTTTATTTTGCTCACTTAATGCTTGAACAACAGAGACTACCTATATCATATAGGATTCATGAGATCGTCAACACAAACTTGGCGAAGGAGCAGGACAAAGGGATTAGGAGACTTGCATTTGCAAGAGTTGATAATCAGAACAAGAGATCATTGAATAAATTCTAAAACAATTCATATATTCAGCAAAAAAAGAAAAATTAATCAGATCAGACAAAAATAATGCTTACAGTGCGTTGAGATCACCGGTGACGGGATCTAGGGGAGACGGCGATGAGAACTGGAAGCGACGGCAATGGCGGAAGTCAGATCTGGGGCTTAGGCGACGGCGACGACCACGACGTGACGGCGACGAGATCTGGAAGCGACGACGGAAGGGTCCAAATCTGAAGCTGGCGACGGCGACGATCTGGACAACGGCGATATGCTGCTGCAAGGCGACGACGGCGACGTGGATTGGGGGATCTGGAGAGGGACTGCTCTGGGGGCTGGAGGCGACGGCGGACGACCGACGAAGGCGGAGAGAACGGCGACGACCAGAAGCGCGAAAGGCGACGCTCACGGCAAGCAGATCAGCGACGTGATTTGGGCTTTGGGCGGCGGCGATTTGAGTTTGGGTGAGGGCGACGCTCAGATCTGAGTTTGGAAGATTTTTTGGGGGAAATGAAAACAACGACCTTAAAATAGCTTTTTTATTGTTTTGAGAAACCCGTTGAAAGTTGGGCGTTGTTTGGCGTTTTGGACTGAAAACAAGGGCGGATTCCAAAACGTTTGTTGTTTTTTTTTTTAAACAAAACGAAAACAAGAGAAACGCAATGGTAACCAAACGCACCCTTAGTTTCTTAAAACACATTTGCTTACTAGTCATTACATCGGGGTGACATCAATCTAACGCATGCCTTCAAGGAAACGCCCTAGCAAACCACTCTTACGTACTTATCATTGCATCTGCGTAGCATCGATGTTACGCGTCTTGTTGGGGACAGCCCAACAAATATTCAGTAGAACTCATGTCATGTGAATTCGACTATGTTTTACACTGCATGCCGGCTACCTATTGCAACCTCCTTTATCCTGGCTCGGGATAGGTAGTATTGGCTATAAAGCACAGAAATGGCGAAATCATTTTGAAGATTGATATTGAATAAAAAATAGATGAAAAATATCTTGTATGATGTTTTTAAGGTGTGAAACCATTGTTTCTCAATGTGAAACCGCAACAATTAAGTATATGTGTGTCAATTCGGCTTGTCGATTCAGCTTAACTACAGAGTAGTTGTCTATTAGCGAATCTGATCTAACCTGTCTACCTTTCTTCATTCTTTTATGTTTCAACCTATCTACCTTTTCCCGTTCTTTTATCTTTCTTTTGATTAACTTTAATTCAATTAAAAAACAAAGGTTATGGTTCGCTGGTATTGTTCTCCCAAGCACAATTCAAGCATGTTTACTGTTCATTCGAGTTTTTTCAACTAATTTCTCAAATTTAGATTCAAATCAAAGTTTATCTTGTCTGTTCCGCATCACAACTCTTTCAGCTCATTCATATCAATAGCATTCGCGAAGTCGGTCATTATTAAACATACAGGGATTTAGGTATAGAACTACATTTGAGTGCATGTTAGGTGAGTTGGAAACTGAGGCCATGTTATTTCAAATCAAGGGATTTGAGAAGTCTACGAAGATGTTGCATGTGAAGTGCTTAATACAAGTGTGAAGCCAAACACTAATCTTCTTCCTCCTCGTTATTTCATAT